>NC_053023.1:561754323-561980804 GCF_003073215.2 Triticum urartu
GTCCCTCTTCCTTTGTTTGCGGCAGCGGGCAGTGCATGTCGTTGTGTTGACCTTGCGGGCAATCACACCGACAGGTCCTCCGACTCCAGGCTCGGCGGGACTATGAACATCTCTGTCAACACCTCCTCATGCTCCATCGTGGCAATGGATGACGAAATGAGCGGGAACTGGGGTGGGTGGTCGCGATCTGAGAGGAGACAGCGGAGAAAGGGCGGGCTTTCACGTCGAAACATTGGAGTTGTCCAAATGCGCAGGCTCTACCTTGATTTGGGCTAGGTCCGGGGTGTCGGGGCCCTACGTGGCTGCTGTCCAGACGTCCGCAAATCTCTCCAAATTTGCTTCCGGTTTGCCGAGTTCAGAAGTGCGGACCGGTTCACAAATGTTTCGTGCATGATGTTAAATAAGACAAAATGTCCAGACCGTGTTGTCTGGACGTTTAACGGCATTTTGATACACGACATTGAAGTTGGCCTTACGTGCGTGCTAGAAATTGAGGTACGACGAATCTGCTGGGACCTGTGGTTGGCGAGATCGATCTAGGCAATAGTGTTGGATGAGGAAGAAGAGCGAGTGGATGTGTGTGGAGCAACTGCTTGTCCTGCCGCCGCGATTTGAGGGAATTGAAGCAGTCAGAAGGGAAGATGGAACAGAAGGCCCAAAACTCATCTCGGAACGTACAACTGCACAATACCTACCCTCTCGCTTAGGCTTTACCAACTCCAGCGGCGGCGACGCCGGTGTTGAGTCTTTGTCCCCTGCCCCTTCATGGATAGCGGATGATGTTCGCTCGGGCTCCCCTGCCTTGGCGTTACGAGGTTACGTTGTCATTGGCTTTTTGCGAGGGTGTCTAGGGTTTTGTTTTCGGTCCACATCACCATGGCTGGAGGTGCGAGCTCAGCCTCTGTAGTAGGAAATAAATACTTTGCAGTGACGACTCACTAGTAGAAAAAGGGGCTATGGTCCAGGCCGCCTCAGCCCATTAGTCCTGGTTCAGTCTAGAACCGGGACCAATGTGGGCATTGGTCCCGGTTCGTGAGCCCAGGGGGCCGGCCGGGCCACGTGGGCCATTGGTCCCGGTTCGTCTGGACCTTTTGGTCCCGGTTGGTGGTGGGACGAAACGGGACCAATGGGCCTCGCTCCTGGCCCACCACCATTGGTCCCGGTTGGTGGCTTGAACCGGGACCAAAGGCTCCCCTTTAGTCCCGGTTCATGTCACCAACCGGGACCAATGAGGTGCCTATATATACCCCCTCGCGCAAGAGCAGAGCACAGTGCTCTGTTTTTTCTGGCTGAGGGGGAGAGGGCTTTGTGGTGCTCTAGCTCACCTCCTATGCACATGAGGTGTTCGATGGAATGCCCGAGCCACACTACTTAAGCTTTCTCCTCTCGAAGCTCGACCTCCAAGCTCCATTTTCCTCGAGATTTGTCTAGATTTAGCGGTCCGTCACGCCCCATCCCCGTCTTCACCGCCGTCGATCACCCGCGCCGATCTCATCATCGACACCACCGTGGTGAGCCTCTTATTCTTATCTTCTTTCTGAAAGGAAAAATATTCTTACTTGTATGTTTAGATAGATACTTGTATCATTTTCTTACATTTATTATTGCATCTTATATAGTGCGATGGTTTTGGTATCCGCCCCCGTCGGCCCTCGTCCTGTCTATGATTCGGATTTGGTATGTATATTATCTTTATAACTATTGGTTCATTTATTGTTTATGAAAATTATGCCGACCAACGTGACATAGATTTTATTTATCTAGGATGTATGTGAATCGGAAATGCCAACCGACCCTATTGTTGAGAGGTTAAATTTAGTTGAAGAAGAAAACAATTTATTGAAGGAAAAAATAAAAAAAATTGAGGAGGAGAAGATGATATTGGAGTTGCATGTTGCGGATGTCGTCGATGATCACAAGATCAAGATGGATGCAATGCGCTTGAAGATTAGAAAGATTAGAAAATATGCCATTCATACCGAGGCTTGGTATCATTATGCCGTTGGATCAATTGTTACCTTGGTTGCGATTATGATCGCATTTGTTTTGCATTGAAATGTTTTACATAGTTTCAATGTATGGTTTAATTAATTAGATGCTCTGGAGAGCTATATATATGTTGTTAGATGAGAACTATGTATGCACTTTGGTTTTAATGTGATGATGAACTTCTATTAATTTGGACACTTAATTATATATAATGCACGCAGATGAACCGGCAATGGATGTACGGTGACAGACACACCCGCGAGTACATTAAGGGCGTGCATGAGTTTCTCGATGCGGCTGAGGCAAACAAGCAGAATGGTTTTATGTGTTGTCCATGCACTGAATGTGGGAATACGAGGTCTTACTCTAACCGGAAAATCCTTCACTCCCACCTGCTTTACAAGGGTTTCATGCCACACTATAATGTTTGGACGAGGCACGGAGAAATAGGGGTTATGATGGAAGACGGCGAATAAGAAGAGTACGATGACAACTATGTCCCCCCTGAATACGGTGATGCTGCAACGGGGGGAGCTGGTGAAGATCAAGAGGAACCAGACGATGTGCCCAATGATGCTGCCACAGGTGAAGCTGCTGAAGATCAAGAGGAACCAGACGATGTGCCCGATGATGATGATCTCCGCCGGGTCATTGTCGATGCAAGGACGCAATGCATTAGTCAAAAGGAGAAGCTGAAGTTCGATCGCATGTTAGAGGATCACAAAAAAGGGTTATACCCCAATTGCGAAGATGGCAACACAAAGCTCGGTACCATACTGGAATTGCTGCAGTGGAAGGCAGAGAATGCTGTGGCTGACAAAGGATTTGAGAAGCTACTGAAAATATTTGAAGAAGAAGCTTCCAAAGATAACGAATTGCCCGACAGTACATACGCAGCAAAGAAGGTCGTATGCCCTCTAGGATTGGAGGTGGAGAAGATACATGCATGCCCTAATGACTGCATCCTCTACCGCGGTGCATACAAGGATCTGAACGCATGCCCGGTATGCGGTGCGTTGCGGTATAAGATCAGACGAGATGACCCTGGTGATGTTGACGGCGAGCCCCTCAGGAAGAGGGTTCCTGCGAAGGTGATGTGGTATGCTCCTATAATACCACGGTTGAAACGTCTGTTCAGAAACGAAGAGCATGCCAAGTTGATGCGATGGCACAGTGAGAACCGAAAGAAAGATGGGAAGTTGAGAGCACCCGCTGACGGGTCGCAGTGGAGAAAAATCGAGAGAAAGTACTGGGATGAGTTTGCAAAGGACCCAAGGAATGTATGGTTTGCTTTAAGCGCGGATGGCATTAATCCTTTCGGGGAGCAGAGCAGCAATCACAGCACCTGGCCCGTGACTCTATGTATGTATAACCTTCCTCCTTGGATGTGCATGAAGCGGAAGTTCATTATGATGCCAGTTCTCATCCAAGGCCCTAAGCAACCCGGCAACGAAATTGATGTGTACCTAAGGCCATTAGTTGAAGAACTTTTACAGCTGTGGAATGGAAACGGTGTACGTACGTGGGATGAGCACAGACAGGAGGAATTTAACCTTAAGGCGTTGCTGTTCGTGACCATCAACGATTGGCCCGCTCTCAGTAACCTTTCAGGACAGACAAACAAAGGATACCACGCATGCACGCACTGTTTAGATGACACTGAAAGTATATACCTGGACAAATGCAGGAAGAATGTGTACCTGGGCCATCGTCGATTTCTTCCGACCAACCATCAATGTCGAAAGAAAGGCAAGCATTTCAAAGGCGAGGCAGATCACCGGAAGAAGCCCGCCATGCGCACCGGTGATCACGTGCTTGCTATGGTCAATGATTTACACTACGTAATCTTTGGAAAGGGTCCCGGTGGACTAGCTGTTCCGAATGACGCTGAGGGACACGCACCCATGTGGAAGAAGAAATCTATATTTTGGGACCTACCCTACTGGAAAGACCTAGAGGTCCGCTCCTCAATCGACGTGATGCACGTGACGAAGAACCTTTGCGTGAACCTGCTAGGCTTCTTGGGCGTGTATGGGAAGACAAAAGATACACCTGAGGCACGGGAGGACCTGCAACGTTTGCACGAAAAAGACGGCATGCCTCCGAAGCAGTATAAAGGTCCTGCCAGCTACGCTCTTACGAAAGAAGAGAAAGAAATCTTCTTTGAATGCCTGCTCAGTATGAAGGTCACGACTGGCTTCTCGTCGAATATAAAGGGAATAATAAATATGCCAGAGAAAAAGTTTCAGAACCTAAAGTCTCATGACTGCCACGTGATTATGACGCAACTGCTTCCGGTTGCATTGAGGGGGCTTCTACCGGAAAACGTTCGATTAGCCATTGTGAAGCTATGTGCATTCCTCAATGCAATCTCTCAGAAGGTGATCGATCCAGAAATCGTACCAAGGCTAAGGAGTGATGTGGCGCAATGTCTTGTCAGTTTCGAGCTGGTGTTCCCACCATCCTTCTTCAATATCATGACGCACGTCCTAGTTCATCTAGTCGACGAGATTGTCATCCTGGGGCCCGTATTTCTACACAATATGTTCCCCTTTGAGAGGTTCATGGGAGTCCTAAAGAAATATGTCGTAACCGCGCTAGGCCAGAAGGAAGCATCTCCATGGGCCATCAAACAGAGGATGTTATCGGGTTTTGTGTTGACTTCATTCCTGGCCTTAAGAAGATAGGTCTCCCTAAATCGCGGTATGAGGGGAGACTGACTGGAAAAGGCACTCTTGGAAGAGACTCAATAATATGCAGGGACGGATATTCTTGGTCTCAAGCACACTACACAGTTCTACAGAACTCTACCTTGGTGACCCCGTATGTCGATGAACACAAGAACAGTCTGCGCTCCAAACACCCGGAGCAGTGCGACGACTGGATTACATGTGAACACATCAGGACTTTCAGCAGTTGGTTGGAAACACGTCTCAGAGGTGACAACACTGTTTGTGATGAGTTGTACTTGTTGTCCAGGGGACCATCTTTGACTGTATTGACTTACAAAGGATACGAGATAAATGGGAATACATTTTACACGATCGCCCAAGATCAAAAGAGCACCAACCAAAACAGCGGTGTCCGCTTTGATGCAGCAACCGAGAGCGGAAAGGACACATATTATGGTTACATAGTGGACATATGGGAACTTGACTACGGACCTGATTTTAAGGTCCCTTTGTTTAAGTGCAAATGGGTCAATCTGTTAGGCGGCGGGGTACAGGTAGACCCACAGTACGGAATGACAACAGTGGATCTGAAAAATCTTGGGTACACTGACGAACCGTTCGTCCTAGCCAATGATGTGGCACAGGTTATCTATGTGAAGGACATGTCTACCAAACCGAGAAAAAGAAAAGATAAGGAAGCGAATACATCATACGATGAGCCAAAGCGCCACATAGTTCTTTCAGGAAAAAGGGACATCCTGGGAGTGGACGGCAAGACAGACATGTCTGAAGATTATGAAAAGTTTCATGAAATTCCTCCCTTCAATGTCAAGGCTGACCCAAGCATCCTGATAAACAATGAAGATTATCCATGGTTACGGCGCAATAAGCAAATGACACAAGCGAAGAAAAAGTGAAGACTTTCTCCCGCAATAAGCAAATGCTATGTGGGTGAAATTATGATACCATCCCAACTTTCAACTTTTTCAGAGTTCATTTGAAATGCTTTCATGTCTTATGGTTCGAAACTTTGATACTTCGAAAGTGATTGTCCATTTTGTACACGAAGTGCATCAAGTTTTTGTCGTAACCCTCTCTACTTTTTGGAACATGCTATGTGGGTGAAATGATGATACCATGCCAACTTTCAACCTTTTCAGAGTTCATTTTGAAATGCTTTCCAATTTCAGAGTCATTTAGCTCAAAGAATGAATTAATAGCAAACAGAATGAACTACAAAACTTTTATGAAAATAAAAACAATCAATTAAAATATTATGTTATGATCAACTAAAATAAAACTATAATATTCTTCAATAGCAAAAAGAATATAATTTGTGTGACCTAAAATCAAACTATAAGTATTTAATTGTAAGTATAAATAAAAAATAAATAGCAAAGAAGAAAAAAATTCTAATTTTATAGTAAAGTTATTCATAAACTAGTGATTCACACAAATTTTTAAAAATTCAAATTTAAACTATTTAAAATTTAAAACTAATGGCACTAACAGAAAGTTTATAATTTTTGTGACCTAAAAGCAAAAAGAAATCACTAAAAAACTGTAAGTATTTAGTTGTAAGTAGAAATAAAAAATAAATAGAAAAAAAATTCTAATTTATAGTAAATTTGTTCATAAACTAGTGATTCACGCAAATTTTTAAAAATTCAAATTTAAACTATTTAAAATTTAAAACTAATGGCACTAACAGAAAGTTTATAATTTTTGTGACTAAAAAGCAAAAAGAAATCACTAAAAAAACTGTAAGTATTTAGTTTTAAGTAGAAATAAAAAAATAAAAAACCAAAAAATGTAGAAATAAAAAGAAAAAACCAAAAAAATGCCAACCTACTGGGCCTCCACGCTGGAATAACGACTGAGAAGCCTACATGGGCCAGGATTCAGCCCGCAGAAGGGCCATTAGGCCCACAGGCAAAGCAGTGTCAAATTAGGCCCATAGGCCTGAAGTTCAGAGGAGTTCGAGAGGGAGGAGGCAGCAGAGCTTATCAACTGGTGTTGGGCGCTGTCAACTAGCGATGTGGGACAAACTTTTGGGCGCGGGGCGCACAAGGGCATTGGTCCCGGTTGGTGGCACCAACCGGGACTAAAGGTGGCATTGGTCCCGGTTGGTGGCACCAGCCGTGACCATTGCCCCCCTTTAGTCCCGGTTGGTGCCACCAACCGGGACCAATGGCCTTCGCTTCCCGCCCTTTGGGCTGCCGAAAAGAGGCCTTTGGTCCCGGTTGGTGGCTCGAACCGGGACTAAAGGGGGCAATGGTCACGGTTGGTGCCACCAACCGGGTCCAATGCTCCGTCTATATAAGCCACACTTGTGAAAATTTTGGTACAGTTTCTTCGATCGCCGCCAGGCTGCCCCTCTGTCCCCGCCCCCGAGCGCGCCCTGCCTCGCCGTCGTCGCCGACCCCGAGCCGCCCCGCCGTCGCCCTCGCCCTCGCCCTCGAGCTCCGCCGTCCCCGAGCCCCCGAGCTCCTGCCCCGCGCGCCCCCGGCCCGAGCTCCGCCGTCCGCCGCCGCCGAGCGCGCCCCGCCGTCGCCCTCGCCCTCGCCGACCCCGAGCCCGTCCTTTTCGCCGTCGCCCCCGATGCCGGCCGCCCGCGTCTCCTCCTCGATCCCTCCGGGAGAGGTAGCCCATCCTCTCCTTCCTTCCCTGCTCCAAATTTGCAATATATTGATATGATGTAGATGTATGTATGTATGTATGTATGTATGTATGTATGTATGAGTTGGGGAGAAAGTTTATAATTTTTGTTCATATATACTGTAGATGCATGTATGTATGATGAATTTTGATATTTTTTTGTTCATATATAATGTAGATGTATATGTATGTATGGAATGATATCGATGGATGTATGTATATAGAACATTCGTAGAAAATATGACCAATGTCCCCCTCCGGTTCACTCGGGAACACTAACTATCTCGGAGAAAAAAATGTTATCGGGAGGGATCGACGGTCGCCTAGGGGTCGAGGGTCGAGAGGGGGTCGACGGTCGCCTAGGGGTCGAGGGTCGAGAGGGGGTCTAGGGTCGCCGAGAGGGGAGAGGACGAGGAGAAATAAATAAGAAGAAGAAAAAAGAAGAAAAAGGAAGAGGAGAAGAAGAAAGGAATAGAGGAGAAGAAGAGAAAATTAGAATATATATTCTATTTTCTCTTTTCTCCTCTATTCCTTTCTTCTTCTCTTCTTTTTTTTCTTCTTTTTTTTCTTCGACACATGGGGGGGGGTCGAGAACGTCGGACATTCATGAGAGAGGCGAGGAAGAAGGGGAAGAAGAGGGAGAAGAAGAGGAGAGGAAGAAGAGGAAGTCTTCTCCTCTATTCTTTCTTTTCTTCTTTTTTCTTCTTCTTCTTCCTCTTTATTTTATCGGGAACGAGGGTCGTCGAGGGTCGCCGAGCGGTAGAGGAGAAACCCTAAATAGAAAGTATCGTCGGTGTGAGATACATGTACCGTCGGTGTCGGACACTACATCCACATCCCACAAGTGGCGCGGGCTTCGACGCCCACGTCACTTGTGGGACGTGGATGTAGTGTCCGACACCGACGGCCACATGTATCTCACACCCACGATACTTGCTATTTAGGGTTTCCTCTACCGAAAAGAAGAGGAGAAATAAATAAGAAGAAGAAAAAAGAAGAAAAAGAAGAGGAGAAGAAGAAAGGAATAGTGAAGAAGAAGAGAGAGGTTTCCTAGTGTCAAAGTATTGAAGAAATCCATGCCTTCATCATTAGCCGGAAGTAACCAGGGCATGTTGGTACGAAGTTCTGCAAAGTTGTTCTGGAATGGAGTCCCGGATAGAATAATCCGCCTTTTGGTACGAATTCAGCAAAGGCCTTCCAAATAGCGATATTCGGAAGGCTCTTTCTGAACTTTGTACCAAAAAGCGAATTATCCTATCTGGGACTCCGTTCCAGAACAACTTTGAAGAGCTTCGTACCATCATGCACATGTTACTTTCGCCTAATGATGAAGACATGGTTTTGTTGAATCCTTTGACACTAGGCAACCCCCCGACCCCTCGGCGATCCTCTCGAACATGAGAGGAAGAAGAGGATAAAAAAAGAAGAGGAAGAAAAAAAAGAGGAGAAGAAAGAATAGAGGAGTTCTTCTCCTCTATTCTTTCTTCTCCTCTTTTTTTCTTCTTCTTCCTCTTTTTTTTATCGGGAACGAGGGTCGTCGAGGGACATAGATGTAGTGTCGTCGTTGTCGATATATACCCCCTCCCGATAGCTTACTATGATTAGGTAGCTAGTTCTACGTTTGGCACTAATATATCCATCTATCATGTTTGAATAATAATTGCCATGTTGTAAATATTTATAGAAACTATGGACACCGCCCTAGACGAAGCAACAAAAGAAGCATTGTTGAGGGAGATAATCGCAGAAGGAAGTGATGCCGTCTCATACTTTCTCAACGAAACCGATGGTCTGGAAGGAGAGGGTGAACAAGCTGGCTACGGTGACCTAATGCCGGTGCAAGAAGAAGAACATGAGGACGGCTCCGGTGACCCAATGCCGGTGCAAGAAGGAGACCGTGATGACGGCTCCGGTGACCGAACCGAGTCCGGCCAGGTATATATATTAGTTAAGCCTATGCTGACTAGCTGATTGATGCATTCATTGTTTTGGTATGTACACATATTAATTAAGTCTTTGTTCTTTTTTCTAGCCCTCCGGATCGAGCACAACTTCGGTAAAGAGACGAGGCCCGAAGAAAAAGTTGAGCTCGGATGAAAAGCTTGAGATCATAGCAATCGCGCCCGACGGCCAACCTATTGAACCCCTCCGGACAAAGAGCGCATTTGTTGCTCAGTGCGGGGTTCTGGTTAGGGACAAGATCCCGATAAGCATCCAGCAATGGTTTAAGCCGGCTACAGAAGACCCTGAGGTGTCTTATGTCAATGATATGCAGAAAAATGATCTTTGGACTGAGCTGAAGTCAAATTTCACCCTACCGCCAGAGGATAATCCAGAGAACCCAATTAAAGAGAAATTAATCAAGTCTTTTGCTCTGAAGAGGATGGCAGAACTATTCAGGAAGTGGAAGAAAGAGCTGAGTAATAAGTTTGTCGAAAATAATGAGACACCAGAATTCAAGGGCAGATATGAGAAGATCAGAGATCACTGGCCCGCATTTGTGGCCCACAAGACATCGGAAAAGAGTAAGAAGATGTCGGCAACAAACAAGCAAAATGCTGCGAAGAAGAAGCATCACCATCGCACGGGGTCAGGTGGCTACCTCGTAGCCCGGCCTAAGTGGTCCAAGATTGAGAATGATCTGGTTCTTAAAGGGATCGAATCAGAGACAAATAACTGGCTAGACCGTTGCCGAACTTGGTTCTTCGGGGCTGGCGGAACCTTGGACCCTGAAACAGGGAAGTGCATTTGGACGAACGAACAAATGGACATACCAATCAGTAAGCTTAAGCAGTATATCGAAGCAGCGCAGGAAGGGACGTTCTTTCCAGACAGAGAGAACGAAGAGCTCACAATGGCCCTCGGGAATCCTGAGCACCCTGGACGCACACGAGGCACGCCAGGCTCCGTTCCGTGGAAGGTTGGGTTTCCAGACGCAGGCGGTTACAAATCCCATGAGAGGAGGAAAAAAGTGCAGCAGACCCAAATGCAGGCGCTGCAAGCAAGGGTAGACGCGATAGAGGAACGAGAAGCAAATCGCAGCAAACGTACTGCCGAAGCCTCCCCCGAAGCTACCCCGCCATCTCAGCGCAGAAGCAGCGTGGCTTCCACCGAGTTGCTTCAGCCGGAGCATGCCTTGACGGCTCCTGCCAGCTATCCCGTGGATGCTATCACGGAGTCTCAAAATTGCCACCTTATGACGCAATGGATGAATTTGAAGGCCAAGGCGGCTGTTGGCTCTGTTTATCCTACTGAACCCGGCGCAACTTTTCACTGCCAGCCTATTCCAAAAGGATATGCTAGGGTGATGGTGGATGAGATAACGGAGGGATTTGAGGACCTCCAGCTTGACCACCCTACCGGTGAAGGGGAGACTCGGCTGGGGTCTGCTTTGAAGACTCCATGCCTATGGCGGAAGGATCTCATCAACCTTCCGAACTGGACGCCTCCGCCTCCTTCTCCTCCTCCGGCGAGTCAGGGCACTCCGCCTCCTCCACCGCCTCCTCCTCCGGCGAGTGACGATCAGGGCCCTCGGCTGGCTCCTTCTCCGGCGCGTGGCGGCACTCCGCCTCCTTCTCCGCCTGCGCCGACGCGCCCGAGCAGCCAGCCTCCTCCTTCTCCGCCTCGTCAGCAAGGGAGGAAGAGACCTGCTGCCGCTCCAGCTGCTCCGGCGCGTCGTAGTCCTTCTCCTCCGCCTCTTAAGCAAGTAAAGAAGACAACCGCTCCGTCTGCTCGGTCGGCGTCTAGCAGTACAACCAGAGGCGGTCGGACATACAGATTCGGTCCTTCTCTGAAGACTCCAGAGAAGTTACCATACGAGAGGACCCAGGAGGAGAACGCCGAGATCGCGCGAGAAGAAGTGAGGAAATTCTTTGAAGGGGTGAAAGCAAAGAAACATCCACCTCCGGAGGAGAAGGTAGATCGGGTGAAAGTGAAGCGCACTCTGGCTGCCCTGACAAAACCACCGAAGTCTGATCCGCCGAAAGGAAACTATGACCGCATTATTGGAAAGGAATTTGCCGAAGCGGAGCGGTCGGGAAGTACTGTCAGTGATCAAAGGCTGAAAGAACGACGAGCTGGGAAACAAATTGCCCAGCTCGACGAACAAGCGAAGCAATCGTGCCCCCCGCTTAAGGTGCCTAGCCACAACATCGCTAATGATCCGAGGATGGTGCCCGGTTATAGCAATCTTGCAGATTACCTGCCCGACGATGTACATTATGAACCCATGGATGTGCAGATACAAAGATACGAGTACGGGAAGCCTCTCGTCAAAGATGAAAGATCTCTATCAACGATGATGCGAAGATTGCATGATTGGTACTTGAAAATCTGCAGAGACTCTGGGGGGAGGAGTACTTTGTATTTGAAAGTTAAAAAGGAGCATGACCTCATTGGAATATTTTTGTTGCCTGTTTCATTTGAGGAGTTCTATCAGTTTTTCAATCAATTGGCCCTCGATAAAGCAACTGTCACCTGCTACTGTCTGTAAGTAGTACTACTTCTGTCATTAAGTTTCTCTATATAGCTTAGCTCTTTCATTGCATGTATTTATAATCATCCTCGCTATATTATGCAGATTGAAGATCGTCGAATTGAAGAAAAGACAAGTCAGTGATATTGGGTTCATTAACACATATCTCATAGATGCAACTCAGGTTAAATTTCATGCCGCAGAAACCGAGGCCAGCATGCTACAATCGTTGATAATAAATCAAAACAAAGATATAATACTCTTTCCTTACAACTTCAAGTGAGTGTTACTGTCTTGTGCGTATTCGGTTTCCCTTATATATTAGTCAAGGTTATAGTAATGTAATTGATGAGTTATGCATGCGTGTGCAGTTTCCACTATATTCTCCTACATATTAAGCTTGAGCAGGGACTAGTAACCGTCTTAGACTGAAGACGAAAAGATCCCAAGGACTATGCAGACATGACTCAAATACTCGAGAAGTAAGTTAAATCGATCATTATCCACCATATCAGCAACTTTGTTCATTTCCTGATATATCAAGTAATTGTTTTCTTTGTCCGGCAGGGTTTGGAGAAAATTCACCAGAAAAGCTCCGGGACTGCCGAAGGAGCTGCAATTTAGACACCCGAAAGTAAGTACTAGCTATAGTAGCATTTTAAGCGCATCTACTAGTCATTCAAGCGCTAATTTCATCAATACCATTTAGCATTCTTGCTTATCAGTTTGATTAACCTCTATTTCTTGTAAAGTGGTTGTGGCAGGAATAAGGGAATGATTTCTGTGGATACTATGTTTGCGAGTCCATCCGCCACACGACCTGTGAGCGGTGCTACACTGACGAACAATATGAAGTACGTAAATAACAACATTCACAATTTTATTTTATTACCATCATTTGTGTTGAGTTTCATTCATTCATATATATATGTATTGACCCCCTTCTTTAAATTAGATGTTTCGGAAGCGGGATGAACTCCTAGCACCAACTCGCATGCGAGGAATTCAAGAGGAATTGGCGGCATTCTTTCTTGACCATGTGATCCCTGAAGACGGAGAATTCTATGTTGACCCTGAGTCCGTATGATTATATTTGTAAGAGATAATTACTGTATATATGTAGCCGGTAGTGTCAGATAGATATACGAGAACTTGTTGTTCGACCAATCTCTCGGAGAAGGAGAGGTGGTCGATATCACTTCTCTCTGTATGCATATATGTTCATCACGATCTTCTGTTTCCTTCGTTTGCTTACTAGCTAGCCAGCGTGTCTAGTCCTCTCTATACGTATGTATAGTACGTAGCGTCGACCAAGCACGAACATAAGAGAGGACACTTCTCTCTATTAATTATAGCTAGCTAACACAATATATGAAACACCTAAATTAACCCCCCAAAACCCCCAACCCCCCCCCTTTCAAAAAAAACCCCAGCCACAGAAATGCTGACGCATGGATGCCTATTGGTCCCGGTTGGTGCCACCAACCGGGACCAAAGGGTCTCCTGACTGGGCTCTGCGCACTGCCCACGTGGAGGGCCTTTAGTCCCGGTTCTGGATTGAACCGGGACTAAAGGGGGGAGGTATTAGTACCGACACTTTAGTCCCGGTTCAGGAACCGGGACTAAAGGCCCTTACAAACCGGGACTATAGGCCCTTTTTCTACCAGTGACTCGTCGGCGGGACGCACGAAAAGAGGATCTGGATGGTGGTGAGGATGCATGCAAGGCACAGCTGCCACATCCCTATTGTCTGGCTGAGAAAGTCCTATATCCTGGTGATGGAGATCCTGGTGGAACGAGTATTGAGCTGCCGCTGTTTCCACCTGTGCTACTGGTGTACATCTCACCAAGGAAAAACAACAAGAAGCCGGCGTTCATCAACTTGGGCGGCTGTACCTTGCATGCAGCAACTGCGGAGAAGGGTGTACAGGAGACGACCATCGGAGAGAACCCAAGTGTTGGCAAGGAATTAGACTTACCAACACATTCCTTTCAAACTCTACATCCCCCGTTGGCGTTGAGCATGGCTGCATGGGGTAGCCACCGATGGTGGCGGCGCATTCGAGCATGAGGCCATGAAGGAGCCTGTATCAAGGTGTCCCCGCTGGCACCCTCAGCCACCTCCCGGATGAGATCGTGGTGTGGGCGATTCTTGTCTACCTTCCGGCAAGCGATATCCTCCACTGTCGTGTGGTCTGCCGCTTCTGGCGTCGCCTCGCCTCTGCCCCCGATTTCCTCCTTGCCCACCACCGGCGCCAGCGACATCTCCCTCTCGTCATGCTCTACAATGCAACCGCCCTAGCTGGTACAAGTATAGAGGTCGGCCTCCCGATCTTGGAGCACAGCCGCTGCCGGCCCATCGTAGGGATCGAAGACTATGACCCCTATGATGGCTTTGGGATGCACGCCTCATGTGACGGACTCCTCCTGCTCAGCCGGTGCGACGACATTTCAGCTTCTGCAACCCGACCACACGTTAGTGCACTGCTCCACTCCGAGGCCTCGCCCTTGACAGCCGTTACAACATGTACCTGCACAAACCGTCCGGAAATTACCGCGTGATGTACAAGAAAGGAAGACACCACGCGGAATCAGCTGCCTACTACATCCTTACAGTGGGGTGGAAAGGCATGCCGAGGTGCATCGGACTTCCTTTGGATAAGGCTACTCATAGTGGGGAGTAACTTACACTAGTAACATGTATGTTATGTCTATGTTACTACCTCCATAGTGGGTATTGTCATAGATGTGGTAACATAGAGAGCTTTATTTATTACTTTGTAGACTCATTTTACATTGCTATATGATGGTAACATATTATGTTACTCCATTTGTACCTCTCCTTATTAATTACTTGCCACGTCATATTTTTTGCCTATGTGGCATGCATGTTACTACCTATATTACTCCCGCTATGAGCCTAACCCTGTCATCAAGGAAACTATGATTGCTAAGAATGGAGTGACCCATATTAATGCGGGTCCACGCACCGTGTTTAGAAGTTGCCTTCATTGGGAACCTGACTGGCTTGACTTCAATGTGGACATCATAGTCATTTTTGACACGGTGATCGAGTCATTTAGGTCCATGTGTTGCCCTCCTAGTGCTACCAGTTGATGTACTCCCTCCGTTTTTATTTACTCTGCATATTAGAGTTGACTGAAGTCAAATTTCGTAAAGTTTGACCAAGTTTATAGAAAAAAATATAAACATTTACCGTAACAAATCTATACGATGTGAAAATACATTCAATAATAAATCTAATAGTATTGATTTATTATTGTATATGTTAATATTTTTGTTTATAAACTTGGTCAAAGTTTATAAAGTTTGACTTTGACCAAAGCTAATATGCGGATTAAATAAAAACGGAGGGAGTACTTATTTGTGCGAGATGGAAGGTTTGATTAGTTTTAGTTGCTTGAACGATGAGAGGACAATCGCCAGAATCAGGGTGCTGGAGGACTACGAAAGGGATGTATATATTCATTCAAGTACCATGTTGAATTCCCTATGGAGAGCTTGTGTCGCCATACAGATACACGCTATCTCATTTTATCCTACAAGGGAGACGTGCTGGTCTACAGTATGTGTAGCTTACATGTTTCACTGTGTTAGTACCAGCAAGTTGCTAGAGGAAGTCCAATGGGAATCGAGTCACATGGTTTGAACATTATTGAACCCAGGTTAAAGGAAAACCTCATCGAGCACAGTTTCTTCCCAAGGCCAGGTGCTACACAACTAAGGTTTTTTCAAAGGCTCTCATGGCTACTCCAATAGGCTGACGCAAACGGATGTGGATTTTGTCAGTTTTTTGTCCGCTTGTATCAGCCGAGAGGACGAGTGTGTCCAGTTTTAGCAATGGGAGCGTTAGTGCGCCCAACGCGGCTGTCGGCTGACGCATTAGTCCGCTTGGTCATAAAAAAACTAAATAGGCATATAAAGCATTTAAATTTAAAACACACATATTAACAAAACATAATTAAATATATTAAAACGCTAGACAAAGTCCACTTCAAACATAATTAAACACGAATAAAACTAAAAAAACACAACCGCCCCGTCGTAGCCCGCAGCCCTAGGCGTCGTCTGCGGAGTTGGAGCTGCTGAGGTTGAAGAACGCTGGCAGCGCAGCCCAAGAGAAGGCATCTTTGTAGGCCACTAGCGCTGTCTCCTCTGGCATCATCTGATGCGGCGGCACTGCCTGACGCCACAAGTGCGCCTCGTCCTCCTGCTACCGCTACTCCTCCTCCTTGCGCCCTGAACGCAGCCGACGCTCGTCCTCGTCGCACTCCCGCTGCATTTGGCGCTCGGTGTTGGCCCGTTCCTCCACCAGCCAGTGCGCCTTCCAGATGTCGAGGTGCTAAGCCTCCTCCTCGGATGTCGTGTCCATCCAGACGACTAGTGTGCTGACCCACTCTCCCACGATGCCGGTTCACTGTTACATCTCGAGGACGCCATCATGTGCGGGCGATTGTCGGTGCGGGTGCTGGCGGCGCGTAGACGATGTATAGCAACAAAAGGCAGCACACCCCTTGATGGACCATCGTCTGATGGTCGTGCATACTGTTTGTCGTGTGCACAGTAATTCTCCGTTCCCTTCAAAGCCTCTCTCTCTCCTTCGCGACAGCCTATGTCAATTCAACCAGCGGAAACAGTTTCCTAGTTGGTAAAGTTGTGTTCTCACATCCATTTACTATTCACCTGAACACCCTTTATCGATTTTTTTACTATTCACCTAGCCTACTAATCCAAACTGTGGTGCAGGACCCGGCATATATCCCAACGAGATATGGGTACTGACTGGACGATGGATAGCCGTGTGTCTAGACACCCGGGTGTTGAAAAGCCGTTCTCATTTCATCATAGCTAGTAGCATTCCCCATATCAATACCCTTACGACAGGGAATATGTGTTGTAGTCATCAGTATCTTTAACTTTTTTTATATAGTGGAAGCCATCAGTATCTATGTGAGATTGAAAGACATTAGCACCTTGGGCTGTAGTCCTAGGAGGAGTAATAGTCGTGGGAGTCCAGGTGTTTGGGAAGTAGGTCAAGTGCGGTGTCGGCAACTCCCCCAAATATACATGCAAAATTTACTTGCTGCGGTTGGCGGTCGATTCGGCGAGTCTCTCTTTTATTATTTTTGAGAGGCGAGGTGGAAGATTCGGTGCGGCCCAAAGGCTTCTGGATTCGCCATATTAGCATTGCATGCAAAGAAGGCCCAAACTACGCGAAGGGATTCACCAACCTTAATATCATCGGCGTCTCACCTGCACAAAACCTAACAGAAGCCTCCAATCGGCCGCAGTCGCTCCTGCTCTGGCTAGGCATCACGATGGCCAGGACAAGGGGCCCCGCCCGCCGGCTGTTCCCGCGGCGGATACTTGTCGTGTCTCTCCCGATACGAGATCCCATATCCACCGCCGGGGCCGAGCTAGGGCAAGCCACCGACGACATGGTTGCGATCGAGCGTGAGGCCACCGGGGAACCTGTATCGAAGCGGACACGCCGCTGCCGCCGCCCTCGACCGCCTCCCGGAGGAGATCGTGGCGTGTGAGATCCTTGTCCGCCTTCCGGCCAGGGACATCCTTCGCTGCCGTGCGGTTTGCCGCTACTGGCTCCGCCTCGCCTCTGCCCCTGATTTCCTCCTCGCCCATCACCGGCGCCAGCCGTCGCTCCCCCTGGTCGCGCTCTACCGCGCACTCTGTACAAGTAGAGCGGATGTCCTCCCAATCCGCGGCCGTGGCCGGCCCATCGTCGAGTTCGACGACTACAACAACAACCGCAGTGGCTTCAAGCTGCACGCCTCCTGTGACGGCCTCCTCCTGCTCAGCCGATCTGACGAGAGCTTCAGCATCTGCAACCCAGCCACGCGTCAGTGCGCTCCCCTCCGAAACCTCACCACCGTTGGCCACATCAACATTGTGATAGCCGCGTTGTACCTCCACCACACATCAGGCTAGTACTGTGTCCTCTACTGGAAAAAGAGACACTGGAAAGGGAATCAACAAGTGAAAGAAGCTTCCTGCTACATCCTTAGGGTGCGGCGGAGAGGCTCGCCGAGGTGCATCCAAGTTCCTTCAGAGATCCCTGCCATGAAGAAATCTATGATAGCTGCGAACGTGATGACCACTATTAATGTGGCCCCACCTGTCATGTTCCGCAACTGCCTGCACTGGGAACCTAGCTGGCTTTGCTATGATGTCGGGGACATAGTCGTTTTCAACACGCTGGCTGAGTCATTCAGATCCATGTGCTGCCCGCCCGGTGCTACTAGTTCCTGCACTTGCTTGTGCGACATGGAAGGCTTGATCGGCTTCAGTTGCTTCGATGATGGGAGGACAATCATCAGAACCTGGGTGCTTGAGGACTATGAGAGGGAGGTATGGGCATTCAAGTACCATGTTAAGCTCCCTGTGGAGAGCTTGTGCCACTTGACAGATACACGACATTTCATTTTCTCCGACAAGCGAGATGTGCTCGTCTACAGTACGTACGCACGTTACATGTTCCATTGTGACAGTACTGGCAAGTTGCTAGACGAATTCCAATGGAATCCTGAGTCACAGGGTTTGAGCATTATTGGGTATAGGTTCAAAGAAAGCCTTGTCGACCATGAGTTCTTTGCGAGGCGAGAAGCAGCTCGTGATGGACAACCAAGTTTTCTTCGAAAGGCTCTAAATTAAGGTACCTCAACATAACAGTGATTTTGGTTTATTTATGTATTTCTCATCTTATTGCGTTTTTTAGTGTAGTGATTAAATGGAGCTATTTCTTTCTTAGTCAAGATGTTAGCTCTTTCTATATTGGTCATTGAGCAGTTCAAATGCTTTGATTGCTTATCAGATAAGAGGTAAAAATATTCTTCATTCATTTATTTTGTTAATTCAAAATTGCATTCAAATCCATTCTTTCTCATAACTTGAGTATTCCATATAATTTGGATTTCATGGATCTTTAACTCCATTTTACTATCACAGTAAAACACTTCAAATATGTATACTACCTGAAGATGAAAACAATCACTTTGATGTCTGCACTTGTTAGGTGGTCATATCCATCTAATTTGGGAAAGATGTGAATCGACTGGGGTGTAGATATCTAACTTTGCAACATAAGATGTCATGTGTCATATATGAAGAAAAGGATTAAGACAGCATGCTTCACATGGTAAAACAAAAATCAGTGCTTTGAATATTTTAGATCTTGTTAGTTGATCTGTCTATGCGCTTTATGAAGTGTGAAGGTGAAGTCTGCTATGTTCAAGAAACACCAGCTGCCAATTAACTCTTGATGATCTTTTTTTCTTTTCTTATGGCAACACATAGGTCATCGGGGCATGAATAGACTTCACCCGTTCTTTCTTGAAACAGGGTTGACCCTTTGTCGTAGAGAACAATTTAACCACCATCTCGTTACGTTGTGTGACAGTCTTAAGAATGAGGTTACAATCTGGGTGTAGAGATTTACTAGTTTGCTAGAATTTTTTGTGGACTAGTTAGTGGTGTACTCTGACTCTAGACTATTGCTACTGTGCTTTTGATATCTCTTGAGTTTCAGTTATATTCATGTGTTTAAATGTTTTTTCAGGTTGTCTGATCATGCACGAAATATTATATTTCTATTTCTTACAATTTGTACCACACGCTCTGAAATTTCCTTCAATTTGCCCTCTGCATATTTCCATTAAACCTTTCCTATCATATCATAATACAAAGCCTCAATGGATTTAATTTAATTTTAAGCTTTAGATAACTTCAGTATAAATATAAGTTACTGATGTTGGCTGTTGTTGTATTTTAGGGGTTGCAAGACACAAATGTTGATAAGTACTACTGGCCTATAACGCGAAGATTTATTTTCAGGCGCTGGCGGTGACATAATTTGAACTAGTTGTGCCACAGTATTGTCCAGTCACAACATAGACACAATATAATGTTTCACTCTCCTTTTACTCTATGCATTTATTTGTTTGTAGTATAAGTATACTGCTCATGGTTATTGAAGTTTTCTTGGGTGATATGCACCGGTTATATGGTCTAAAAAGATATTCTCTAACCGAGGAAACAAATATTAAGTTCATTGTTGCACGTAAACTTGTGCATTGAAATAAGGGATGTGCTAGCCTTTGAAGGCGAAGTCTTGGCCTCCCGGCATGCCATGGTGTTGGCTGCTGAACTGCGTTGGAGAAAGATCATCACTGAATCAGATTGTAAAGTCCTGGAGGACGACCGACATCAAAGGAATGACTGGGCCGTTGGTGGGCATATTATTCGAGAGATGTGCACCTATCCCCCAAACTTTCAGGGGTTTGAGCTATGATTTGTTGGGAGACAGGAAAATGATGGAGCCCACAAATGTGTAAAAGCATGCACTATTTTTAGTTATTAATAGCGTGTCCTTCGATGTAATCCCTGACTTTCTGAATGTTGTGGTGCAATCAGAAGATATGTACAATGGCTGAATGAATAAATGCCATTGATAGTGGTACTACTAAAAAACCATACGTGATAGAAATTAACGTGGGGTTCTCTGACTTCACCATGCATGTCACCGACAGCACCTCTGGCTGCCGGTACACTACGGGCGTGTTTGGTTACTTGGGTCAAGACAAGATGCATCATATCTGCTATGCTGGCTGAGTCTGGCCTGGCTGATCTAGTGCAACGAGGGGCTGAGACGTGTGTTTGGTTGCCTGTAAGCCGTGGGACAGGTTGACCTGAGATGGTGTTTGGTAGGTTGTATGAGAAATCCATGAGCAGCCGTGCCTACCATGCCAGGCTCCGGCAAGGAAGCAGCAGCAGCCGTGTCTCACCGTCGTGCAGCCGTATTGGTGAAGAGGGAGGATGGAAGGTTTCCATGCAAGGCACTAGGCAGTGTGGCGGTGTTCAGGTGGTGGCTGGCCGTGAGGCCATTGACGAGGCCGAGCATTGTGGTGGTGCTCTCACGTATGGAAGCTCGTCGGCCTCCCGTGCCCGACGGCCGCGCGTGTCGACGCCTTTCCTTATAGCAGGATGACGCTCCCCTCCCGTGGGCCTCGACGCCTCCCCAGCCCGGCGGCCAAGCCCCTCGTTGCCTCCTCCTCTGTGTCCGTGCTGTCTCAAAGCTTCCCCTATTGGACAGCCGTGCACCACGAGGGAGTTTCGACCAGCTGTGAACGAGGGAGCTCGCACCGACGGTGCAAGAGGGAGCTCGTCCGGCGGCGGCGCCGGCGGTGGGCTGGTGTGCTCGATCTGATCTGAAATCTGATGCATGGTGAGAGAGAGAGGAAAGAGAGGCAGGGAAGGTTGCGGTGTTTCAACGTAATTTCAGAAAACATCAGGAGCGATCTCATATACCGTTTCGTTTAAGTCAAGGCGCGGGTGCAAGCGCGGGCCTGGCTCCCGGAAACGCCCAATTCTTGCGTTTCCCTCAGCCTGGAGGGCTGCTTTTGCATTGGCCGGGCCAGGCTTAGCAGGCCATACAGGCTACCAAACGCGCTGAAATTTGCATGCCATGTGTGAGCCAGGTGCAACACAGCTAACCAAACACCCCCTATGTTTCTCAAGTGAGTCAATGTAGGTGGGGTGCCTTCATGGCGCGTGGCGCCTCCGACGGTTTGAGGGAGCCGAAGCAGCCAACCAGGAGGAAAGATCGAAGAGAACCCGACCTATTACAACTTATATACAACCTACGGGTGAAACAGATTCTTGATTTTTTTTAAATGGAAAATGTTTACAATCAACTGGACTCTCTCTCTCTCTAACCGGCTCCTGCGATCGACATGTGCCCCCCATGGGGCCCTCCATGCATCCTCCCAGCCTAATCCTCTCCACCTTACCCTCATCTAGCCGCGGGTCGTCTCCCTCTCATCTCTCCTCTGCTGCAGACCGCCAGGGCGAAGCAGAGCCGGTCGTCGCCACTACGGCAGACTTACTCCCCCTACCCCTCCCCTTCCCTGTCGCGTTTAAGGGATGCTGCAAGCCCAGCCTCCAAAAGCCATCGTGAGGAGAGAGGAGTGTTTGCGCTATAGCGAAGCATCAATGGAGCATCTGCCATGGTCGTCTGCGATAGATCCGTGAAGGAGGTAGCCGGTGCTGCGATGGAGAACCGCCGCACCGGAGACCACGAATCGACAATAGCTACTATGTCGACCACCGCCTGCCATGGCCGTCTCTGCGAGCTGCAATGGAGCGTCGTGCGGGAGCTGAGACGGTGACCCAACGAGTGGCTGACGGAAGCATTGCAACTCCCATGATGTTGCCTTGAAGCTGTCCGAAGCACTGTCGGTGTTACAATGGAGCAACGCCAGGCCACCGGAAGCATAGCTGGCGCTGCAATGGAGCTTCGATGGACGCCGGTGGTGCTGCGTTGGAGCTCCACCGAGGCTGCAATGGAGCTTTGTCGCACGCCGTCTGTGTTGTGTTGGAGCTACAATCGCATCGCGTTGTGCTGCAGTGAAGCTTTGCCGGGGTGCCAGCAGCGCTGCGTTGAAGCTGTTTGTGTGCTCGCTGCTGCCGCGGACAGAAAACACCCTGTCACCACCTTCTCTAGGGCACGCGCGGGCTTAGCCGGCGGCCCCTCTGGCGACGGCGATGTGGGAGCGGGGAGTGGCGGCCTTGCGGTGGCGGCGCTGGTTCTCCCCGTGTCACCCGAGCAAGGAAACGCGGGTCAGGAGCCTTGGCGTGTAAAAACATTCTCCTAAATCTGGAGAATATTTGTTGTTCATACAATAAATTCAACTTTTAAAGAAAAGGAAAAATCACTCCCTCCGATCCAAATTAATATTTTACCAAAGCACTGATAATTAATCTGGATCGGAGGGAGTACAATAATTTTTGCATAGGAAAAAGGAAAGATTAACAAGATGGTTTACGTCGTGGGTGGACAGGCGTGCAGCGTAGTACACGTCCTGGTGAGCGCCTCTGGCGGCCGTGCGAGGCATGTATATCTCCTCCTCCTTCGAGTTGCTAGAGACTTAGAGAGATCCCCCAGAAAATACTGTTGGAAATATGCCCTAGAGGCAATAATAAAATGGTTATTATTATATTTCCTCGTTCATGATAATTGTCTATTGTTCATGCTATAATTGTGTTATCCGGAAATCGTAATACATGTGTGAATACATAGACCACAACACGTCCCTACTGAGCCTCTAGTTGACTAGCTCGTTGATCAAAAGATAGTCATGGTTTCCTGACTATGGACATTAGATGTCATTGATAACGGGATCACATCATTAGGATAATGATGTGATGGACAAGACCCAATCCTAAGCATAGCACAAGATCGTGTAGTTCGTTTGCTAGAACTTTTCCGAATGTCAAGTATCATTTCCTTAGACCATGAGATTGTGCAACTCCCGGATACCGTAGGAGTGCTTTGGGTGTGCCAAATGTCACAACGTAACTAGGTGACTATAAAGGTGCACTACGGGTATCTTCGAAAGTGTCTGTTGGGTTGGTACGAATCGAGACTGGGATTTGTCACTCCATATGACGGAGAGGTATCTCTGGGCCCACTCGGTAATGCATCATCATAATGAGCTCAATGTGACCAAGTGGTTGATCACGGGATCATGCATTACGGTACGAGTAAAGTGACTTGCCGGTAACGAGATTGAACGAGGTATTGGGATACCGACGATCGAGTCTCGGGCGAGTAACGTACCGATTGCCAAAGGGAATTGTATACGGGATTGATTGAATCCTCGACATCGTGGTTCATCCGATGAGATCATCGAGGAGCATGTGGGAGCCAACATGGGTATCCAGATCCCGCTGTTGGTTATTGACCGGAGAGTCGTCTCGGTCATGTCTGCGTGTCTCCCGAACCCGTAGGGTCTACACACTTAAGGTTCGGTGACGCTAGGGTTGTTGAGATATTAGTATGCGGTAACCCGAAAGTTTTTCGGAGTCCCGGATGAGATCCCGGACGTCACGAGGAGTCCCGGAATGGTCCGGAGGTGAAGAATTGTATATAGGAAGTCCAGTTTCGGCCATCGGGAAAGTTTCGGGGGTCACTGGTATTGTACCGGGACCACCGGAAGGGTCCCGGGGGTCCACCGGGTGGGGCCACCTATCCCGGAGGGCCCCATGGGCTGAATTGGGAGGGGAACCAGCCCCTGGTGGGCTGGTGCACCCCCCTTGGGCCTCCCCCTACGCCTAGGGTTGGAAACCCTAGGGGTAGGGGGCGCCCCACTTGGCTTGGGGGGCAAGCCACCCCCCTTGGCCGCCGCTCCCCCATCTAGATGGGATCTAGAGGGGCCGGCGCCCCCCTGGACCCCTATATAAAGAGGAGGTGAGGGAGGACTGCGCACCCTAGCCCCTGGCGCCTCCCTCTCCCTCCCGTGACACCTCTCCCTCTCGCTGAGCTTGGCGAAGCCCTGCCGAGATCACCGCTGCTTCAACCACCACGCCGTCGTGCTGCTGGATCTCCATCAACCTCTCCTTCCCCCTTGCTGGATCAAGAAGGAGGAGACGTCTTCCCCAACCGTACGTGTGTTGAACACGGAGGTGCCGTCCGTTCGGCGCTCGGTCATCGGTGATTTGGATCATGACGAGTACGACACCATCAACCCCGTTCTCTTGAACGCTTCCGCTCGCGATCTACAAGGGTATGTAGATGCACTCCCCTTTCCCTCGTTGCTAGATAACTCCATAGATTGATCTTGGTGATGCGTAGAAAATTTTAAATTCTGCTACGTTCCCCAACAAATACAAGGTGGCAGAAACTAATAGGTGGCTTTTTAGGAAGCATGGATCATAACCAAATTGCTACTGCAGCAAAATGATCTAAATGCATGCTTACTGACAAGCTCTTAGCACTTCTAGCTGAATTTCCCACTAGTGGTGTTGTTAAAAGTGAGAGTGTAAGAAGTGGTAATCATAACCAAAGGAAAGAGATCAGCTCGAATGCCCTCTGCGGAAGTTAGCAAACCAGATCATGCATAAGTTGCTGAATATACCAGAACCAGGCTGCAACTGACAGTAACATGGAGGATGACTATCCAAAAGTACAAGTTAGATCCTGCAATAAAATTGCCATGTCTAGGGTTACTTTATCTGGAGCTGCGGTGGTGGAGGCCCTGGCGGCGGTGATGGTTCCTACATCTGGTTCGGCTGACACCGGTGACATGGTTTCCGACAAAGGGAGCGACAAATCTGATAATGTGCGGGCAAACAAGGGGGCTCGCAAGAAGGAAAAAATGTGTTGCTATAGGTGTGGCGAGCCGAGTCATTTTGCGATTGACTGCACTGCAGAGTTGTGTGACAATTGTCTCAAACCAGGCCACCCTTCAGCCGGATGTCCGTCGCTATCGGTGCCTAAGTCTGTTGTGGTGGTATACGGAGTGAGTAGTGATAAACTTATGTTCTTTTAGATGCTTCATGCGGTTTCGGAGATACCTCGCTTGGAGGGCTCGAGGACTCGCTTAGGGAAGGTTACACAAGGAACTTTGTCTGTGGAGCAGGTGATTCAACAGCTCTGGCAGCTTGTGTCAGAATCTTTCCATTGGGATCCTGTAAGAGTGGACGATCAGGTTTACCATGTGGAATTCCCTGTTGGGGAACGTAGTAATTTCAAAAAAAATCCTACACACATGCAAGATCATGCTGATGCATAGGAACGAGAGGGGAGAGTGTTGTCCATGTACCCTCATAGACCGAAAGCGGAAGCGTTAGCACAACGCGGTTGATGTAGTCGTACGTCTTCACGATCCGACCGATCAAGTACCGAACGCACGACACCTCCGAGTTCTGCACATGTTCAACTCGATGACGTCCCTCGAACTCCGATCCAGCTGAGTGTTGAGGGAGAGTTTCATCAGCACGATGGCGTGGTGAAGATGATGATGTCCTACCGACACAGGGCTTCGCCTAAGCACCGCTACAATATGATCGAGGTGGATTATGGTGGAGGGGGGCACCGCACACGGCTAAAAGATCAAGAGATCAATTGTTGTGTCTTTGGGGTGTCCCCTGCCCCCGTATATAAAGGAGTGGAGGAGGGGGAGGGCCGGCCCTCTCTATGGCGCGCCCTAGGGGAGTCCTACTCCCACCGGGAGTAGGATTCCCCCTTTCCTAGTAGAACTAGGAGCCCTTCCATGTAGTAGGAGTTGGAGGGAAGGAAAGGGAAGGGAAAAGGAGAAGGAAGGAAGGGGGCGCCCCCCTCCCTAGTCCAATTCGGACCAGCCCATGGGGAGGGGTGCGGCCACCCTTTGAGGCCTTTCTCTCCTTTCCCGTATGGCCCATTAAGGCCCAATACGAATTCCCGTAACTCCCCGGTACTCTCGAAAATACCCGAATCACTCGAAACCTTTCCGATGTCCGAATATAGTCGTCCAATATATCGATCTTTATGTCTTGACCATTTCGAGACTCCTCGTCATGTCCCCGATCTTATCCGGGACTCCGAACTCCTTCGGTACATCAAAACACATAAACTCATAATATAACCGTCATCGAACTTTAAGCGTGCGGACCCTACGGGTTCGAGAACTATGTAGACATGACCGAGACACTCTCCTGTCAATAACCAATAGCGGAACCTGGATGCTCATATTGGCTCCTACATATTCCACGAAGATCTTTATCGGTCAAACCGCATAACAACATACGTTGTTCCCTTTGTCATCGGTATGTTACTTCCCCGAGATTCGATCGTCGGTATCTCAATACCTAGTTCAATCTCGTTACCGGCAAGTCTCTTTACTCGTTCCGTAACACATCATCCCGCAACTAACTCATTAGTTGCAATGCTTGCAAGGCTTATAGTGATGTGCATTACCGAGTGGGCCCAGAGATACCTCTCCGTCAATCGGAGTGACAAATCCTAATATCGAAATACGCCAACCCAACAAGTACCTTCGGAGACACCAGTAGAGCACCTTTATAATCACCCAGTTACGTTGTGACGTTTGGTAGCACACAAAGTGTTCCTCCGGTAAATGGGAGTTGCATAATCTCATAGTCATAGGAACATGTATAAGTCATGAAGAAAGCAATAGCAACAAACTAAATGATCAAGTGCTATGCTAACGGAATGGGTCAAGTCAATCACATCATTCTCTAATGATGTGACCCCATTAATCAAATGACAACTCATGTCTATGGCTAGGAAACTTAACCATCTTTGATTCAACGAGCTAGTCAAGTAGAGGCATACTAGTGGCATACTGTTTGTCTATGTATTCACACATGTATTATGTTTCCGGTTAATACAATTCTAGCATGAATAATAAACATTTATCATGATATAAGGAAATAAATAATAACTTTATTATTGCCTCTAGGGCATATTTCCTCCAGTCTCCCACTTGCACTAGAGTCAATAATCTAGTTCACATCGCCACGTGATTTAACATCAATAGTTCACATTACCATGTGATTAACACCCATAGTTCACATCGTCATGTGACCAACACCCAAAGGGCTTACTAGAGTCAATAATCTACTTCACATCGCTATGTGACTAATGCCCAAAGAGTACTAAGGTGTGATCATGTTTTGCTTGTGAGGGAAGTTTAGTCAACGGGTCTGCCACATTCAGATCCGTATGTATTTTGCAAATTTCTATGTCAACAATGCTCTGCACGGAGCTACTCTAGCTAATTGCTCCCACTTTAAATATGTATCCAGATTGAGACTTTGAGTCATCTGGATCAGTGTCAAAACTTGCATTGACGTAACCCTTTACGACGAACCTTTTGTCACCTCCATAATCGAGAAACATATCCTTATTCCACTAAGGATAATTTTGACCAATGTCCAGTGATCTACTCCTAGATCACTATTGTACTCCCTTGCCAAACTCAGGGCAGGGTATACAATAGGTCTGGTACACAGCATGGCATACTTTATAGAACCTATGGCTAAGGCATAGGGAATGACTTTCATTCTCTCTCTATCTTCTGTCGTGGTCGGGTTTTGAGTCTTACTCAACTTCACACCTTGTAACACAGGCAAGAACTCCTTCTTTGACTGTTCCATTTTGAACTACTTCAAAATATTGTCAAGGTATGTACTCATTGAAAAACTTATCAAGCGTCTTGATCTATCTCTATAGATCTTGATGCTCAATATGTAATCAGCTTCACCGAGGTCTTTCTTTGAAAAAACTGCTTTCAAACATTCCTTTATGCTTTTCAGAATAATTCTACATCATCTCCGATCAACAATATGTCATACATATATTTATCAGAAATGCTGTAGTGCTCCCACTCACTTTCTTGTAAATACAGGCTTCACCGCAAGTCTGTATAAAACTATATGTTTTGATCAACTTATCAAAGTGTATATTCCAACTGCGAGATGCTTGCACCAGTCCATAGATGCATCGTTGGAGCTTGCATATTTTGTTAGTACTTTTAGGATCGACAAAACCTTCTGGTTGCATCATATACAACTCTTCCTTAATAAATCATATTAAGGAATGCAGTTTTGTTTATCCATTTGCCAGATTTCATAAAATGCGGCTATAGCTAACATGATTCGGACAGACTTAAGCATAGATACGAGTGAGAAATTCTCATCATGGTCAACACCTTGAACTTGTCGAAAACCTTTTTGCGACAATTCTAGCTTTGTAGATAGTAACATTACTATCAGCGTCCGTCTTCCTCTTGAAGATCCATTTAATCTCAATGGCTCGCCGATCTTTGGGCAAGTTAATCAAAGTCCATACTTTGTTCTTATACATGGATCTTATCTCAGATTTCATGGCCTCAAGCCATTTCACGGAATCTGGGCTCATCATCGTTTCCTCATAGTTCGTAGGCTCGTCATGGTCAAGTAACATGACCTGCAGAACAGGATTATCGTACCACTCTGGTACGGATCTCACTCTGGTTTACCTATGAGGTTCGGTAGTAACTTGATCTGAAGTTACATGATCATCATCATTAGCTTCCTCACTAATTGGTGTAGTAGTCACAGGAACAGATTTCTGTGATGAACTACTTTCCAATAAGGGAGCAGGTATAGTTACCTCATCAAGTTCTACTTTCCTCCCACTCACTTCTTTCGAGAGAAACTCCTTCTCTAGAAAGGATCCATTCTCAGCAATGAACAACTTGCCTTTGGATCCGTGATAGAAGGTGTACCCAACATTTTCTTTTGGGTATCCTATGAAGACGCACTTCTCTGATTTGGGTTTGAGCTTATCAGGTTGAAACTTTTTCACATAAGCATTGCAACCTCAAACTTTAAGAAACGACAGCTTAGGTTTCTTGCCAAACCATAGTTCATACGGTGTCGTCTCAACGGATTTAGATGGTGCCCTATTTAACGTGAATGTAGCTGTCTCTAATGCATAACCCCAAAACAATAGCGGTAAATCAGTAAGAGACGTCATAGATCACACCATATCTAATAAAGCACGGTTACGACGTTCGGACACACCATTACACTGTGGTGTTCCAGGTGGCGTGAGTAGTGAAACTATTTCACATTGTTTTAACTGAAGGCCAAACTCGTAACTCAAATATTTTACTTCTGCGATCATATCGTAGAAACTTTTATTTTGTTATGATGATTCTCCACTTCACTCTAAAATTCTTTGAACTTTTCAAATGTTTCAGACTTGTGTTTCATCAAGTAGATATACTCATATCTGCTCAAATCATCTGTGAAGATCAGAAAATAATGATACCTGCCGCGAGCTTCAATATTCATCGGACCACATACATCAGTATGCCTGATTTCCAACAAATCTTTTGCTTGCTGCATTGTTCCGGAGAACGGAGTCTTAGTCATCTTGCCCATGAGGCATGGTTCGCAAGCATCAACTGATTCATAATCAAGTGATTCCAAAAGTCCATCAGCATGGAGTTTCTTCTGCGCTTTACACCAATATGACCTAAACGGCAGTGCCACAAATAAGTTGCACTATCATTATTAACTTTGAATCTTTTGGCTTCAATATTATGAAAATGTGTATCACCACGATCGAGATCCAACAAACCATTTTCATTGGGTGTATGACCATAGAAGGTTTTATTCATGTAAACAGAACAACAATTATTCTCTAACTTACATGAATAACTGTATTGCAATAAACATGATCCAATCATATTCATGCTCAACGCAAACACTAAATAACATTTATTTTAGGTTTAACACTAATCCCAAAATTATAGGGAGTGTGCGATGATGATCATATCAATCTTGGAACCATTTCCAATACACATCTTCACTTCACCCTTAACTAGTCTTTGTTCATTCTGCAACTCCCGTTTCGAGTTACTACTCTTAGCAACTGAACCAGTATCAAATACCGGGGGGTTGCTACGAACACTAGTAAAATACACATCAATAATCCGTATATCAAATATACCCTTGTTCACTTTGCCATCCTTCTTATCCGCCAAATACTTGGGGCAGTTCCGCTTCCATTGACCAGTCCCTTTGCAGTAGAAGCACTTAGTCTCAGGCTTAGGACCAGACTTGGGCTTCTTCACTTGAGCAGCAACTTGCTTGCCGTTCTTCTTGAAGTTCCCCTTCTTCCCTTTGCCCTTTTCTTGAAACTAGTGGTCTTGTCTACCATCAACACTTGATATTTTTCTTGATTTTTACCTTCGTTGATTTCAGCATTACGAAGAGCTTGGGAATCGTTTCCGTTATCCCTTGCATATCATAGTTCATCACGAAGTTCTACTAACTTGGTGATGGTGACTAGAGAATTCTGTCAATCACTATCTTATCTGGAAGATTAACTCCCACTTGATTCAAGCAATTGTAGTACTCAGACAATCTGAGTACATGCTCACTAGTTGAGCTATTCTCCTCCAACTTGTAGGCAAAGTACTGTTAGAGGTCTCATACCTCTCGACACGGGCATGAGTATGAAATACCAATTTCAACTCTTGGAACATCTTATATGCTCCATGACATTCAAAACGTCTTTGAAACCCCGATTCTAAGCCGTTAAGCATGGTGCACTAAACTATCAAGTAGCCATCATATTGAGCTAGCCAAACATTCATAACGTCTGCATCTGCTGCTGCAATAGGTCAGTCACCTAGCGGTGCATCAAGGACATAATTCTTCTGTGCAGCAATGAGGATAAACCACAGATCACGGACCCAGTCCGCATCATTGCTACTATCATCTTTCAACTTAGTTTTCTCTAGGAACATATCAAAATAAAACAGGAGAGCTAAACGCGAGCAATTGATCTACAACATAGATATGCTAATACTACCAGGACTAAGTTCATGATAAATTAAAGTTCAATTAATCATATTACTTAAGAACTCCCTGTAAGTGCATCTAGTGCCACCCCTAGTTGGTTTTGGAGTATTGACGACAAACCTAGTTGAGGGACTAATGTGTTTGTGAGAATTGCAGGATAACACAGGTAGAAGTCCCTCATTGATTCGGTTTCACTACCAGAGATGACCCCTAAAAATGTACGAAGACATTGAAGACAATGGTGGTGTATGAAGATATTCATATTGAAGACAATGACATAAGAAGACTCCCTATGAAGCTTATGGAACTCGAAGACTTAGATCCTTCGTAGTTTTATCTTATTTATGTTGTGTCATAGGAACCACCGTACTGTTAAGTGGGGTCCAAGAGAACCAGTCAGGATGACTGAAGTGATGCCTAATTCAAATCCTATGTCTTCGAGCGAAGACTATGAGAGAAAATCTTTTCCAGAGTCAGACAAGTCAGCTTTACTTGTAGCCCAAGTAAAGTTGCCGTGTGAGTTCGAAATCCGACCGTTGGTACACGTGTAAGTTCCTTAGTGACCCAGGGTCATTTCGGACAAATCAGGTCGGGTTGCCATGTGGCTATAAATAGTCCACCCCTACAACCATAAACGGTTGGCTGCTCAGATTTCAGTGCACGGCTTTTGTCGTTTGAGAGCAACCCACCTCGAAGCCTTTGAGAGAAAATCCCTAGCGAGGAGAAAAGCCCTAACCACCCAGAGCCAGAGTAAATTGGGCATCACTTAAGTCTTCCTATCTGTGTGATCTGAAGACTTATTACACTTGAGGACTGTGCATCCTCCAGACGGTTAGGCGTCGCGTTCTGAGCATCCAAGAGAAATTGTGGATTGCCGGTGAACGAAGTCTGTGAAGGTTTGGGAGTCTACCTTGAAGACTTACCAGAGTGATTGGGCGAGGTCTGTGTGACCTTAGCTCAAGGAGAATACGGTGAGGACTGGGTGTCTTGGACTAAGTGTCGTTGACTGGGTGTCCGGGACTGTGTGTCCTTTGGTTTAAATACCTAGCCGCTCCAACCAGACGTACAGTTGTCACAGCAACTGGAACTGGTCCAACAAATCATTGTCTTCAACGTGTCACTGGTTTCATCTTCACCTCCTTTTACTTATTGTACTCATTGTGAAGTCATTGCATGCTTGCTATATCTTCTGTCTTCACAACGTGACTACATAATCTGTTTGGCTTCATAACTTCTTCCCATCTGATCCTCATTACACTGAAGCTATTGTTACTGTGCTTTCACTCTATTGAATACTTGACCATAGCTTGCTTGTGTAATCTAACTTCCGCTGCATAGTGATAGGCATATCTTCACTGTTTGTCTTCATAACTTCCACGTTTTGAAGACTTTCATAAAAATCGCCTATTCACCCCCCTCTAGTCGATATAACGCACTTTTAATTGGTATCAGAGCAAGGTGCCCCCTTGTTCTGTGTGATTCGGTTTAATCACCTGGAGTTTTAGCTATGTCGACTACAGGGATAATCAAAGTCTCCGCTGCGTGCCCCGTCTTCGATGGAACTGAATATCCCTACTGGAAGAATAAGACGCGCATGCATCTTGAAGCCATTGACGTTGACCTATGGTATGTCGTCGAAAACGGCGTTCCCAAGGCTGGAGAAGGTGTCACTGCTGCTGATGTCAAGAAGTTCACTCAACTGGACTCTACTGCCAAGAATATTATCTGTGGTCATCTGACCAAGGGACAGTACGGCCGTGTGAGTGCCTTGAAGACATCCAAGCTGGTCTGGGACTGGCTCTCCAAGGTCAATGAAGGTATCTCAACCCAGAGAGATCAAAGAATCAGTGTTCTTTGCAACCTCTTCAACCGCTTCAAGCGAAATGACAATGAGAATGTCCAGCACACATTTGACCGACTCACTGACATCACAAATGAGCTTCAAGCCCTCGGCGCCACTGAGATCACCAAACATGAAATCGTCAAAGACGCTGCTGAGATCACTTGACAGTTCATTTGACATCCTAGCCCTGATGATTCAAGAACGTCCTGATTTCAAGACACTCGATCCATCTGACATACTTGAGAGGCTCAACACACATGAGTTTCAGCTTTCTGAGAAAAGAGAGATCTACGGTCCAAACTATGGGCGAACTCGTGCCTTGAAGGCAAAAGCTGTTTCCTCATCTGAAGAAGAATCTGACAGCAGTTCTGATGATCCTGAAGACATTGGAAGGGAACTTGCAATGCTAGTGAAGAAGTTCCAAAAATTCACCAAGAAGAAAGGCTTCAGAAAATCTTCACGATCAAGCTCAAGAGATGATGAAGCTTCTGCTCATGACTACAAGAAGAAAACATGCCACAAGTGCAAGAAAACTGGACACTTCATCTCTGAGTGTCCACAGTGGGATAATGAGAGCAGAAGGAAGAAGAAGAGCAAGGAATATGACTCTGATGACAAGAAGAAGAAGAAATATTCGAAGTCTTCTTCCAAGTCTTCTTCAAAGTCTTCATCACACAATAAGAGCTCATCTAGCAAGGCACGTGCGTTTGTTGGCAAGGAAATGGATTCTGAGGAGGAGTCTGCATCTGAGGAGGCAGAGGTGGAGTCTGAGGAGGAATCTGATTCGGGCATTGCGAGTCTGGCTACTGCATATGTTGCCAAGTCCATCTTCAACACTGAAGACAATGACTTCATCACCAACAACGACGCTAATGACGAGGACGACTCCACTCCTACCTACTGCTTCATGGCCCATGGTGCCAAGGTAACCAAACGCACTACTCACTATCAAACATCCAGTGACGATGACTCTGATTGTGATTCAAAACCCAGCTACAAAACACTTGCTAAAATTGCAACTGAACAACAAAAGGATATGAAACATATTCAAAAACTGTTAGAAAGAAGCGATGATCTGTTGGGTGCTGAAATGACTCGTTCTGAATCCTTAATTGAAGACATAAAAAATCTTCACGTTAAGTACCAGGAACTTGAAGATCGTCTTGAGACTCTCTCAACTACTCATGAAAAGCTTTCCTATGATTATCTTCAAAGGAAGCAAGAACTTGAGAAGTTGAAAGCAAATCATGAAGATCTTCAAAAGGAAAACGAGTCACTTCGCACCGAACAGATCAGTTCCGCTCAGGAAGGATTTGAACCACCATGCCTTAAATGCATTGAGCGTGATAATGCTACTTCTGTTGCTGAATGTTCCACTGCTACTGCTGTTGCAATATCTTCAACTGTTGAAGTGGTAACTAACCCCTCTGCTGAGGATACCACTGCTATTGCTGATGAAAATGCTAGGTTGAAGACATTGCTTGAAACAGGGATGTACAAAAGTCTCAAAGGTCATCAGACATTATGTGATGTCCTCAAGAAGCAGATTCTGAACCGAAACCCTAGGAAAGAGGGTGTTGGGTTCACAAGGAAAATAAATGCAGATGGCTCTTACTGGAAACCTGAGCAGTACCCCAAAACCACATGGGTTGCAGCAAAGGAATCCTCAGCAGATCCATCCAATTTATCTGGCTTCACTTGTGCTAACCCCATTATTATTGATGAATCCTTTGATGCAAACTATAAACTGTTTAAGAATCAGAATGGTGAAGTGTTTGCCAGGTACATTGGTACTAACTGCAGGAATGGACCGCCTACGAAGAGGATCTGGGTTCCAAAAACGTGTCTGGAGAATCTTCCTGTGAATGTCTTGACACCTCACTTGAAGAAGACAAACCTCAGACCAAAGGCGTCATACGGTCCAAAGGCTTCATACAGACAAAGGACTCATCTGAGTCGCACTAACGCAAATGTTTTGCAGGGAAACCATACTCAGGCATATGAATATGAGAGCGGTTCATCAAACTGTCATGTTCATATGACCAAGAACTATTCTGCCTATTCTTATGAGTACTATTGTTCTCCTGCTAGACTGTTTGCTAGGGCTCCAAAGCCAAGATTCTCAGATGCTGCACTCAGACTTATTGCTTCTAAGCCACCCTTGAAGATGTGGGTGGTTAAGGAAGCTTAACTTTCTTTTGCAGGGAAAGGTCTCCAGCAGAAAACCTAAATCTTCTGACGCTATTGCTGGGGACCTTAAAAATCTTGCAGGGCGCAAGATAGAATGCCCTAATGGCATCACTATGTATTTCGTTCCTGAATCGCATGCTAATCTCCCTATTAGTCCGAATCTGGATCTAAGTTTTCATAACCCACTGGTTCGTCAAATGTTTTTGCTTCACAATTCTCTTCGTGAAGCCTATCCCCCTAACTGCACTGTAGGGTACGACACAAGCGTCTTCAGATTCTTCAGAATGGATTATTGTCAGTGGGTGTACAAATCACATGACTGGCAAAAGAAGCCTCTTTATGGACTCAACCTTACGTCCAGCCAACAAGAGCCACATCACATTTGCTGACACTGGTAAAAGTAAGGTATTGGGTCTAGGTAGAGTTGCAATCTCAAAGGATCAACACATGGACAATGTCATGCTTGTTGAATCCCTTGGCTTCAACTTAATGTCTGTTTCAATGCTTTGCGATTTGAATATGGTCGTAATATTTGGAAAATATCGTTGCCTGGTACTAATGGAATCTGACAAGTCTCTAGTGTTTGAAGGGTATCGAAAAGATGATATGTATGTGGTAGATTTCTCAGCAGGGCCACAACTTGCAGTGTGCCTTCTGGCAAAGGCTTCAGAATGCTGGCTTTGGCATCGGAGGCTTGGACATGCTGGCATGAGGAATCTTCACACCCTTGCAAAGAAGAAGCATGTCATAGGCATCGAGGGCGTCAAGTTCAAGAAAGATCACTTATGCGGTGCCTGTGAAGCAGGGAAGATGACAAGGGCAAAACATCCTTCGAAGACAATCATGACCACTACTCGACCCTTCGAACTGCTTCATATGGATCTTTTTGGTCCTACTCACTACTCAACTTTCAACACTACTGCATGCCTCTATGGCTTCGTTATTGTTGATGATTATTCTAGATATACTTGGGTGCACATAATCCTTTTCAAGACTGAAGTGCAGGATGTCTTCAGACGCTTCGCAAATCGAGCCATGAACAATTATGGCGCCAAGATAAAGCACATCAGAAGTGACAATGGCACTGAATTCAAGAACACTGGCCTTGACTCATATCTTGATACATTGGGCATCACTCATGAATTCTCAGCTCCGTACACGCCACAGCAAAATGGCATCGTCGAACGCAAGAACAGAACACTCATTGAGATGGCCAGAACAATGCTAGATGAATACAAGACTCCAAGAAAATTCAGGACTGAAGCTATTGACACTGCATGCCATACAATCAACCGTGTTTATCTTCACAAGCTTCTGAACAAGACATCTTATGAACTCCTAACTGGCAAGAAGCCAAATGTCAGTTACTTCAGAGTATTTGGCACAAGATGCTGGATCAAGGACCCACACCATACCTCTAAGTTTGCACCAAAAGCACATGAGGGCTTCATGCTTGGATATGGAAAGGATTCGCACTCCTACAGAGTCTTCAATCTCTTTCACTACAAAGTGGTTGAAACAGTGGATGTGAGGTTCGATGAAACCAATGGATCACAAAGAGAGCAACTGCCAAATGTGCTAGATGAAGTTCCAGCTAGTGAATCAATCAAGCTTATGGGAACTGGAGAGATACCCTCTGAAGCTCATCCTGAAGAAGAACTTATCATCTCAGCACCTGATCCACATGAAGACAATGCTCAGTCTGAAGACATTCCTCCCAACGACAACACAGATCAGCAAGAGCAAAGTCTTCGCCCTGTACATCCTCGTGTTGCCAATGAAGTGCAGATTGACAGAATAATTGATAGCATCAATGCACCTGGTCCACTGACTCGTTCAAGGGCAACTCAACTGGCAAATTTCTGTGGGCACTTCGCATTTGTCTCAATTTCAGAACCCAAGAAAGTTGAAGAAGCCTTTATGGAACCTGAATGGATTCAAGCTATGCAAGAAGAGCTTCAACAGTTTGAGCTGAACAATGTATGGGAACTGGTTAAGCGTCCTGATCCACGGAAGCATAACGTAATAGGCACAAAATGGATATACCGCAACAAGCAAGATGAGCATGGACAGATCATCAGAAACAAAGCTCGCCTTGTTGCTCAAGGATACACTCAAGTGGAAGGCATTGACTTCGATGAAACATTTGCTCCTGTGGCCAGACTTGAAGCCATACGTATACTGCTGGCCTATGCAAATCATCACAACATAATTCTGTATCAAATGGATGTGAAGAGTGCCTTTCTCAATGGCAAGATTGAAGAAGAAGTGTATGTTGCACAACCACCAGGGTTTGAAGATCCAAAACATCCTGACATGGTATACAAGCTCAATAAGGCACTGTATGGCCTCAAACAAGCCCCTCGGGCCTGGTATGACACACTCAAATACTTCCTGAAGAGCAAAGGCTTCATACCTGGTTCCCTAGATCCCACTCTCTTCACGAAGACATATGATGGTGAACTGTTTGTGTGCCAAATATATGTGGATGACATTATCTTCGGCTGCACAAATCAGAAGTACAGTGAAGAGTTTGGCTATATGATGCAAGAGCAATATCAGATGTCCATGATGGGGGAGCTGAAGTTCTTCCTCGGTCTTCAAATACGGCAACAACGCAACGGCATTTTCATATCTCAAGAGAAATATCTTAAAGAGTGCCTGAAGAAGTTCGGTATGCAAGACTGCAAAGGCTTCACAACACCAATGCCAGCCAAACATCATCTCGGTCCCGACGACAATGGTAAAGAGTTCGATCAAAAGGTATACCGCTCCATGATTGGTTCTTTGCTTTATTTATGTGCATCTAGGCCAGATATTATGCTTAGTGTTTGCATGTGTGCTCGATTCCAAGCGGCACCAAAGGAGTCGCATCACCTAGCTGTGAAGCGAATTCTTCGATATTTGGCTCACACACCAACCTTGGGATTGTGGTATCCAAAGGGCTCAGAGTTTGATCTGGTTGGATTCTCGGATGCTGATTATGCTGGTGACAAGGTTGATCGAAAGTCCACATCAGGCACATGTCACTTTCTGGGACGATCACTTGTATGTTGGTCTTCAAAGAAGCAGAACTGTGTATCCCTCTCCACTGCTGAATCTGAATACATTGCTGCTGGATCCTGCTGCGCTCAGCTTCTATGGATGAAGCAAACCCTCAAGGATTATGGCATTCATCTGAAGCAAGTGCCACTTTACTGCGACAACGAAAGCGCCATCAAGATCGCCAACAACCCAGTACAGCACTCGAAGACAAAGCACATTGAAATTCGTCATCATTTTCTCAGAGATCATGTTGCAAAGGAAGATATTGATATCATACACGTCAACACTGAAGAGCAATTGGCAGATATCTTCACCAAGCCCTTGGATGAGAAGAGATTTTGCAAGTTACGGTGTGAGCTAAATATCTTGGAATCCTCAAATGTCCTGTGATCAGGCACACATCCTAACACTTATGCATATTGATGACTTAGGTGTGCAACACACGAAGTAACGTATATCTTCAATCAATGAAGACATACACTCTAAGTGTGAATACATTAATGCGGAAATTGACTTCGGAGCGCCACGATAATTGTGCGCCGTGTCTGGGTCTAATACTTCCTATACGGTGGGTAACGCCACCACCAAACGTTCTATTTTGAAGTGTTTCACTCATGGCGTTACCTCGCAATGTCTTCACATTTGGTTTGGCTTCAATCTCAATATGTCTTCATGATTATCTTCACTACATTGATATATAAGTACTAGTGTTCTGTCCTCTACAGCATTCACTTATAGCTATGTCTTCTTGTTTGAATCTTTTGAACTAAGTGAATGTGATCGGACCCTAACCTCTCTATGCTTTCTACCTCAAACTCTATCTCTCCAAGTCGTATGCATTCTATTGAAACTGTCGAATGTCTTCACTGCATCCTTGTTAGCAGAAGACACAGAGACAAACTTTAAAACCGTGTTCAATGCTCATTCATCCACAAGAAATCCGGAGAAGTAGGAACGACCCCCGACAATCAAGGCGTGCGTGGGATGTGGAACTGCCCCCAAAATACCGCATGATGGCCACGTGCTGCTCAGATGCGAACCGCCAGGGGCACCTGAGTAATAGCGCCATGCCGCCTCTATCCCTATAAATACACGATTCACTGCGGTCACTATCTCTTCTTCCACCCTCGCTCGCACGAACCCTAGCGCCACCGCTAGCCCTCGACGACGCCGGCGACGAAGCGCTTCACTGCCGCGACCTCTCCGACGCCGTTTTCACGCCGACCGCGGACTTCAACCTCTCCGCCGTCGCCGTAGGTGTCTTCCGTCGCCAAGTTAGGGCACGGAGGATCGAACTGCTCGGCCTCAAATCCCACTTCGTCTAGCAGTTCCAAGTGTGGTAATTAAAACCCCTTTTTACAGCCTCTTTTGATCCTATAGTTCAGTCATTTTCTTCCATAAGAAGTTTCTCTTCACACAAGCTAGTTCTCTTTCAATCTGCATCTCACAACATGCCTAGTATATTCACTTGTAATTCATGAAGTAGTTAGATTCCTCACTTGGAACCAACTTCTTTTCTCTAAGTGAATATCTTCGCACGATGAGGTCAATGTCTTCTAAACTGATTTATCTTCAAAATCTTCTGAGAATGCATATGACCTCTTCCCCTTCCCTCGCACCTTAATGCTGTCACAGGTACATGTCCGTGGGAGAATCCTTTGGTTCTCATAGTCTCCATTCATTTGCAGAATTCTTACAGCATCACGTTAACTCTCCTGAAGCCAGTTCTTGTTTGTTAAGCAAAAGGAAGCCTTTGAAGCCTTTGAACATCTTGAAGCCTTCCAAGTTAAGATTCATGGCTTCAGAAGCAGCAGCAAGGAAGGGAGGCAGACAGCACCGTGGTGGCACTTCAAAGGATCTGCCTGATGAACTGGCAGAGATGTACAAAACAGACCCTGAAGAGAACTATGGTCAGCGCAAAACACGAATCCAATGGATTCGAAGATACTGGGCAGAGCAATGGTTCCAATACCGCTTCATCACCCAGGAGTATGCGGAGAAGTACGCCATAAAGCAACCTTGGGGAGACGTGTTGTACAAAAATCTTGTACCCAAGACCAGAGACGAAGCCATTGCTAAAGGCTTTTACCCATGCATGGTCCGAGGACCGCAGCCAGCTGAAGCACATCCGTCATCACTCCTCTGGTGTCGCGATGACAATTTATTCAAGCGCAACTTTCAGTTTGCTCAGAACTCTGCGAAGCAAAACAAGAAGGAGCTGGGGTTAGACTTCAACCCTGGCCCATCTGCGCCAAGGGCGGATGGCACACGCGACGCCGATCCCAATATCATCGGGCCGTATGCCAATCTCGCTGGCCTCATCACCCGCATTCTAGTCCAAGGGACTGCCGTGAACGACCCTCCAGCAGACACTGAGTCTGATGACGCACCTGCTGCACTGAAGCCGAAGCAAACGAAGAAGCCAAAAGCTTCAAAGCCAGTCGGCTCTCCCAAAATCTCAAGAGCGAAGCCATTGGCAACTGCACCTCCTGAAGCCAGTGTGCAGTCTGAAGACTTATCACGAGTCTCCAAGCCCCAAGAAGCCAAGAAGCCTCAGCCAGACACAGGGAAAGAACTCACCGCTGCTGCTATTCTGCGCTGCGAAACCATTGATCTTTCAAGCGATGAAGATCTTGGAGATGATGCCCTTGAGCAGCTCATCAAGAGCAAGGAGGAGGCTGAAATCTTCAACAATCTGCCTCTGTTTGATGTCGCCATCATCCACAACTTCATCGATGAATGGTTTTCCTCACCGGACATCAGCTTCGATGACCTGCAGCTGCCCATAGGCCTCAGTGTTGCCTTTCTAGGCGCAATTGCTTCAAAACTTGCAATAGCCCAGTGCATTGTGGAACTGAAGCAGAAAATTGATTTCGAAAAGGCTCAGTTCAAGAAGCATGTGGCCAAGCTCAGCGTGCAAGAAGTAAGAAACTTCAAGATCATGCTGCACGAGCTGAAAGAAAACTTTTTGAAGAAGCGTGCCGAAGCTCAAGGTTCACGAGAGCGGATGAAGACTTTGGCTGATCGCTGCGTGCAGGCCTACAATGAGGCCAAAAAGCGCAAGGCACTTGGGCGTCCAGGCATCGACCCCAAGATGGCCGCCAAGAAAAAGAAGAAGACTGTCACCGCTGAACCAGAGGCGCCAAGGCAAGAAGCTGCTCCGATTGTCTTCCCGACTGCTCCAACTGGCTCGAAGCCAAAGAGCCGGTCCAATGCCTCCGAGCTCAAGAAGACAAGGAAAGCTGAAGCTGAAGCGAGAAAGAGAAAACACTCAGAAGCCTCTCCTTCTGACCCCACCATCAAGAAGCGCAAGACCAAGAAATCTCGGGCTGCTCCCACAGAGCCCTTGATAGTTGAACCCCTCTCCGTCCGCTATCCTGACGAAGATCGTCAGTTGACAGTGTATGAGCCTGCTTTCACAGAGGCTCCGCACGCTGAAGACATTCCAGCAGCCGACCACAACGCTGCTGAAGACATTGGTCTCCAAGACAATGTACACGGTGATGCAGCCCTTCCTCAGCTTGAGACAAGCGAACTGATTAGCATTGGTCGTCCATTGACGCCAATCACACAAGATGCATCGTGGGCAGATCGCCCACAGGAGGAAGATAATGAGCCCCAGCCCACTGCAACTCCACAGGCGTCGCCTACATTCCGTAGGCTTCGCAAAGGTCCAAGGGCTCAAGCTGCTGACGACATTCCGGCTGCATCAGCCGAAGACAATGAAGAAGCACCACCAGAACCCCAAGCTCCAACTCCACCGCTCCAACAAGAGGCAGTTCCCCAGAAGAACGTACCTGAATCCGTTCCTCTCACTACACGTGTTGAGGCTGAAAACATTGCGGCTGCCACAAACAACAATGAAGCAAATGTGGAGCCCTCCCCTAGAACAGCTTCAGAAGACACTGAAGTTACTGTCCCTGAACCTTCTGCACCTGAGTCTGCTGCCGGTCCACAATTCAACTATCACATTGCGCACAGGCCTCAGGTTCAGAAGCCAATCCCACGACTGCCAAGGTTCCCAGGTCCTGTATCAGCTCCTGCCTCCTTCAATATCAATAGCTTCAAGGCAGATAATACATTCTTCAACAGCTCCACGAACCCTTATTCAAGGGAACGGATTGCATCAGATAGGTTCTGGAGCTACCCACAACGCAGCTACTATTCATGCATCCTATACAACCAAGGCCGCATCTTTCCTCACCAGCGCCTTGAGGTTGAAGCTGTTGCTGGTCTGCCTGGTCTGGAAGAAGCACTAGATTGCTTCAGGCAAGTGGGTCTGCTGCCGTTTATCACCGATGAAGAGCACTGGAATGAAGAGCTTCTGCTCCAGTTCTATGCCACCCTGCATATCAAAGGCCATAACAGAGATCCGAAGACTTGGGTCCTGGAGTGGATGACCGGAAATGTCCATCATGAAGCCAATGCATTCGATATCATTGAGCTTACCGGCCTTCCCACTCCTGGCGAATTCTTCGAAGAAGGCTGCCAACTCCATGCTGAAGCTATTGAGAGCATATTTCAGCGTCCTGAGCCAAATATGAGTCAGATGCTCTCAATGATGAAGCCATTGGCACATAATGCACCTTATCCGACTGAGTTCTTCGTTGAAGACTTAGAGTACCTGCCCAAAACCATATATCATATCATAAGGCGGACTCTCTGGCCCATTAAGGGACACTCTCGATATGCCAAGGTTGAAGGTGCAATGAAGACTCTCATCTTCTGTATTATGCATGGCAAATGCTTCAACGCACAGGATCTCTTTATACGCCAACTTGCAGCGTCTGGCTCAGATCTCTTTGGTTTGAAGTTTTATGCTCCTTGGGTTATGAGGCTGATCAAGCTTCACTCTGCGATCTCCTATCAGCCCTCAGCCCGCAACCATAGGATCTTTTTGCCAGATGTGGACACATCAGCTGAAGCAATATATCCAGAGCCTGCCAAGCAACCCCTAAGTCTTCAGAATGCAGAACACCAGAGCTTCACTCAAAATGTTGAAGGTGTTGAAGCCATCTCAAGAGTGTATCCAATGGCTGGCATCACATGTGCCCCTACATCAATTGAAGCCACTGACAGCACAGCTGAACCGAGACCTAAGAAGCGCGCTTGTGCACTCAATGACCGAGAACTTCTTGTGGCTCTTCACCAAAAGCAAGATAGGCATCACGACTGGCTCAAGAGGCAGATGAGCAGCATCATGCAAGACGTCAATCGCATCAGAAATCTGGCAACCAAGAATGCATTCGTCGCACACGAAACCTGTCGCCGCACTTGGAAAGGCCTCACCAAGATGTGCACTGAAGCTGAACTTCAAGAGGATGGCTTCAAAGAGAGATTCAAGTTTGACTCCACACCTCCGAGAAGAGCTGTGATGCGAAGCACACCATCACTTGAAGATTCAGAGTTCTCTTCCTCAGCTGCCACCGTGTCTGCCAGAATTATCGAAGACGAAGACGATGCTACATCACCTCCACCCGCATCAGCTCGCGTCGAATCTGCACCAAGCTCGTCTGCACCGCCACTCGACTCCACCGACCCTGCTGCGCCCGGGAACGCGTAGAAAACTCTATGTCTTCAAACCTTTTTGGTCATCACTGACAAAAGGGGGAGAAGCATATGAAGTTCATAGTCTTCAAGCGGGTCACAATGGGCGGGTGCCTCTTAACTTTTGCTACATTTTGCTTCGTGCTTACAACTCCCGTTTTGCTACATTTGCTTCTTTGAGTTGTAACACGTCGCCCTGATGGTCGTCTGCTACCTGTTTATCACTCTTTATGCGAAGATAAATTCCGCATGTGCGACGATAAATTCCGCACTTAGATCATTCTGCAGACGTCCATTTTCATTATGCATGTCATATCTTCGTATATTCTAACATGCATAGTGGATTGTCATCATAAGTTGAAGTGGATCTCCACAAGTACAGCCTGCCATGTGCATTTGCATTCAAGAAGCAAATTACTTATATGCACATCTTCAGGGGGAGCCCTTGCAGCTTATGAAGACAATTCACATACAATTTCACAATTTATGTTCCCCGTTGAAAACTTCGACTAGTTTGTCATCAATCACCAAAAAGGGGGAGATTGTAAGTGCATCTAGTGCCACCCCTAGTTGGTTTTGGAGTATTGACGACAAACCTAGTTGAGGGACTAATGTGTTTGTGAGAATTGCAGGATAACACAGGTAGAAGTCCCTCATTGATTCGGTTTCACTACCAGAGATGACCCCTAAAAATGTACGAAGACATTGAAGACAATGGTGGTGTATGAAGATATTCATATTGAAGACAATGACATAAGAAGACTCCCTATGAAGCTGATGGAACTCGAAGACTTAGATCCTTCATAGTTTTATCTTATTTATGTTGTGTCATAGGAACCACCGTACTGTTAAGTGGGGTCCAAGAGAACCAGTCAGGATGACTGAAGTGATGCCTAATTCAAATCCTATGTCTTCGAGCGAAGACTATGAGAGAAAATCTTGTCCAGAGTCAGACAAGTCAGCTTTACTTGTAGCCCAAGTAAAGTTGCCGTGTGAGTTCGAAATCCGACCGTTGGTACACGTGTAAGTTCCTTAGTGACCCCAGGGTCATTTCGGACAAATCAGGTCGGGTTGCCATGTGGCTATAAATAGTCCACCCACAACCATAAACGGTTGGCTGCTCAGATTTCAGTGCACGGCTTTTGTCGTTTGAGAGCAACCCACCTCGAAGCCTTTGAGAGAAAATCCCTAGCGAGGAGAAAAGCCCTAACCACCCAGAGCCAGAGTAAATTGGGCATCACTTAAGTCTTCTTCTGTGTGATCTGAAGACTTATTACACTTGAGGACTGTGCATCCTCCAGACGGTTAGGCGTCGCGTTCTGAGCATCCAAGAGAAATTGTGGATTGCCGTGAACGAAGTCTGTGAAGGTTTGGGAGTCTACCTTGAAGACTTACCAGAGTGATTGGGCGAGGTCTGTGTGACCTTAGCTCAAGGAGAATACGGTGAGGACTGGGTGTCTTGGACTAAGTGTCGTTGACTGGGTGTCCGGGACTGTGTGTCCTTTGGTTTAAATACCTAGCCGCTCCAACCAGACGTACAGTTGTCACAGCAACTGGAACTGGTCCAACAAATCATTGTCTTCAACGTGTCACTGGTTTCATCTTCACCTCCTTTTACTTATTGTACTCATTGTGAAGTCATTGCATGCTTGCTATATCTTCTGTCTTCACAACGTGACTACATAATCTGTTTGGCTTCATAACTTCTTCCCATCTGATCCTCATTACACTGAAGCTATTGTTACTGTGCTTTCACTCTATTGAATACTTGACCATAGCTTGCTTGTGTAATCTAACTTCCGCTGCATAGTGATAGGCATATCTTCACTGTTTGTCTTCATAACTTCCACGTTTTGAAGACTTTCATAAAAATCGCCTATTCACCCCCCCTCTAGTCGATATAACGCACTTTCACTCCCACTTAGATAGACATCCCTCTAATCATCTAAGTGATCACGTGATCCAAATCAACTAAACCATAATCGATCATCACGTGAAATGGAGTAGCTTTCAATGGTGAACATCATTATGTTGATCATATCTACTATATGATTCATGCTCGACCTTTCGGTCTCAGTGTTCCGAGGCCATATCTGCATATGCTAGGCTCGTCAAGTTTAACCTGAGTATTCTGCATGTGCAAAACTGGCTTGCACCCGTTGTAGATGGACGTAGAGCTTATCACACCCGATCATCACGTGGTGTCTGGGCACGACAAACTTTGGCAACGGTGCATACTCAGGGAGAACACTTTTATCTTAAAATTTAGTGAGAGATCATCTTATAATGCTACCGTCAACCAAAGCAAGATAAGATGCATAAAAGATAAACATCACATGCAATCAATATAAGTGATATGATATGGCCATCATCATCTTGTGCTTGTGATTTCCATCTCCGAAGCACCGTCATGATCACCATCGTCACCGGCGCGACACCTTGATCTCCATCGTAGCATCGTTGTCGTCTCGCCAATCTTATGCTTCCACGACTATCGCTACCGCTTAGTGATAAAGTAAAGCATGACAGGGCGATTGCATTGCATACAATAAATCGACAACCATATGGCTCCTGCAAGTTGCCGATAACTCGGTTACAAAACATGATCATCTCATACAATAAAATTTAGCATCATGTCTTGACCATATCACATCACAACATGCCCTGCAAAAACAAGTTAGACGTCCTCTACTTTGTTGTTGCAAGTTTTACGTGGCTGCTACTGGGCTTAGCAAGAACCGTTCTTACCTACGCATCAAAACCACAACGATAGTTTGTCAAGTTGGTGTTGTTTTAACCTTCGCAAGGACCGGGCGTAGCCACACTCGGTTCAACTAAAGTTGGAGAAACTGACACCCGCTAGTCACCTGTGTGCATAGCACGGCGGTAAAACCAGTCTCGCGTAAGCGTATGCGTAATGTCGGTCCGGGCCGCTTCATCTAACAATACCGCCGAACCAAAGTGTGACATGCTGGTAAGCAGTATGACTTATATCGCCCACAACTCACTTGTGTTCTACTCGTGCATATTACATCAACGCATAAAACCTAGGCTCGGATGCCACTGTTGGGGAACGTAGTAATTTCAAAAAAAATCCTACACACATGCAAGATCATGGTGATGCATAGCAACGAGAGGGGAGAGTGTTGTCCACGTACCCTCGTAGAACGAAAGCGGAAGCGTTAGCACAACGCGGTTGATGTAGTCGTACGTCTTCACGATCCGACCGATCAAGTACCGAACGCACGGCACCTCCGAGTTCTGCACACGTTCAACTCGATGACGTCCCTCGAACTCCGATCCAGCCAAGTGTTGAGGGAGAGTTTCGTCAGCACGACAGCGTGGTGACGATGATGATGTTCTACCGACGCAGGGCTTCGCCTAAGCACCGCCATGATATGATCGAGGTGGATTATGGTGGAGGAGGGCACCGCACACGGCTAAGAGATCAAGAGATCAATTGTTGTGTCTTTGGGGTGCCCCTGCCTCCGTATATAAGGGAGTGGAGGAGGGGGAGGGCCGGCCCTCTCTATGGCGCGCCCTAGGGGAGTCCTACTCCCACCGGGAGTAGGATTCCCCCTTTCCTAGTAGAACTAGGAGCCCTTCCATGTAGTAGGAGTTGGAGGGAAGGAAAGGGAAGGGAAAATAAGAAGGAAGGAAGGGGGCGCCCCCCCTCCCTAGTCCAATTCGGACCAGCCCATGGGGAGGGGTGCGGCCACCCTTTGAGGCCTTTCTCTCCTTTCCCGTATGGCCCGTTAAGGCCCAATACGAATTCCCGTAACTCCCCGGTACTCCCGAAAATATCTGAATCACTCGGAACCTTTCCGATGTCCGAATATAGTCATCCAATATATCGATCTTTACCTCTCGACCATTTCGAGACTCCTCGTCATGTCCCCGATCTCATCCGGGACTCCGAACTCCTTCGGTACATCAAAACACATAAACTCATAATATAACCGTCATCGAACTTTAAGCGTGCGGACCCTATGGGTTCGAGAACTATGTAGACATGACCGAGACACTCTCCTATCAATAACCAATAGCGGAACCTGGATGCTCATATTGGCTGCTACATATTCCACGAAGATCTTTATCGGTCAAACCGCATAACAACATACGTTGTTCCCTTTGTCATCGGTATGTTACTTGCCCGAGATTCGATCGTCGGTATCTCAATACCTAGTTCAATCTCGTTACCGACAAGTCTCTTTACTCGTTCCGTAACACATCATCCCGCAACTAACTCATTAGTTGCAATGCTTGCAGGGCTTATAGTGATGTGCATTACCGAGTGGGCCCAGAGATACCTCTCCGACAATCGGAGTGACAAATCCTAATCTCGAAATACGCCAACCCAACAAGTACCTTCAGAGACACCTGTAGAGCACCTTTATAATCACCCAGTTACGTTGTGACGTTTGGTAGCACACAAAGTGTTCCTCCGGTAAACGGGAGTTGCATAATCTCATAGTCATAGGAACATATATAAGTCATGAAGAAAGCAATGGCAACAAACTAAACGATCAAGTGCTATGCTAACGGAATGGGTCATGTCAATCACATCATTTTCTAATGATGTGACCCCGTTAATCAAATGACAACTTATGCCTATGGCTAGGAAACTTAACCATCTTTGATTCAATGAGCTAGTCAAGTAGAGGCATACTAGTGAAATACTGTTTGTCGATGTATTCACACATGTATTATGTTTCCGGTTAATACAATTCTAGCATGAATAATAAATATTTATCATGATATAAGGAAATAAATAATAACTACTTTATTGCCTCTAGGGCATATTTCCTTCATTCCCTAGGAGGGAAGATCTTGACCGCCTCCTAAAATTTGGCTTCAACAAGGTTACTGGTAGTTAATGTGCTTGAGTATGTCGAGTGTAAAAAACCAGTGCCGAAGGGAAAGCCTCTACAAAAGGCCTGGATCAGATTCTCAGGGGTACCAGAGATATCGCATAATGAGTTCCTCATAGTATGGAGTCTGGGATCTCTGGTAGGGAAAACAGAGAAATTGGATATGCCTTTCACACACACTCATGGTATTGCCAGGTTGTTTGTCAGTGTGCTTGATGTGGATCTTGTGCTAGATTTTATGCAATGGACTTATGAGGGCATCACTTATGATCTCGAGGTGGAGATAGAGGACTACCCTTATGAGGATGTCACTGCCACGATGAAGGATGCTGATATGACCGAGGGCGGAGATGGGGATAGGAACCAGGAGCACGATGGGTCTCGTGAGGCTCGTGATAAAACATCAGTACCTATGGGACAGACTACTCAGACCGCAGTGGTGCCGACACATAAGGAGACAGCCCCTTCGTCCGCCCTGATGGCTTCTCTTAGATTTGGTTCTTTCCAGGCGGCGTCTACGCCGAGCCGTCTTTGGGGAGACCGGGTTGATACTAAGGACATGGATGGATAACTGACTCCACCAGCTCTCTTGACCGAGTTGAGAGGACCGAGCTCTGAGGAGGGACGGTTGGAGAAGCCCCAGGGACAGGAGGTCTTTGGGTCAGCTTCTCCGGCCGCACCACGGAGGGTGTGCTCTTCTTCATAGGTTGAGGCAGTGGGGAAATGTGGGCAGGAGGCCCGCCGATCTTCTTCATCTTCACCACACTCTCTGCCTGCTCGACAGTCATCACCTCAGCAGGAGGTTTCCTCCCAGATGATGGTGGGGTTCGCTTCACCGCTAGTTGATGTGGATGGCGTAGCTGGGGGTCGGCCTGAGCACTTGGCGTGGCCCCCCCACCTTCTACTACAGCTGGGAGTATGGCAGGAGGCCATACACCGGCTAAGATCACCACCAAGGATGTGACCACCTTCGAGGGGATCCAGGACTCGAGGTCTGGTGATAGGCGCATTAGTCACCGGAATCAGGCCCAACCTGATGCAGACGACCTGCAACTAGGGTGTGCTATGAGGGCAGTCAAGCTTCGAGATGTCGAATTAACTACAGGTTATCTACAGAACCACTCCTTGGATCCGTACGTGGTCGTTACTCACTCATGCAGACTCCAGGGAGCTTTTAGTTATTGGGTGCAAAAGGTGGGAGACGGTAGCACGGGTCTTCAACCGATTTGGATGGCGAGCTAATAATAGGTTAGGTGGTTAGTCATCGTAGCCTATATTTTTTGCCAGCCGTGACATCTTTTTTACTTTTTATTATTTCTGGGCTCTTTTTATGAGCCAGTACCAAACTTGAGACCTTATTTCCGTACTTTTTTTAATAAATTGGCTGCATGCATCACTCTGATGCAGAGGCCGGATGATATCCTACTTTTCAAAAAAAAATCTATCTTTCTCATAAGATTTAAATTTCAACAAAACGAATCAATGGAGTATCAATCTATTAGGTAGAACTTCAATATGTTTCTGATATAACGTTGCAGAGGATGACTATCTTACCATGATATTTCTTATAGTCTATAATATTGGAAGTTTTCATGGAATATTTTTGTCCAAATATGCAAGGTTTTTAATTTATCTGGACTAAACTATTGACGAAGTGTCCAAAAGTTTGGTTGTATGTTTATGTCTTTATCTTTGCAGGAATTTATGGACCTGAAAAAGAATACGTCAAAGCGTCACTTCCAGAGCATAGGGTGCAAGAGAAGGAGACGCGCGCGGACCTGTGGCTCGGTAATGAGTCAATTACACCATCGGTACTTAAACTTGGCGAGAAAAATAACTTTAGTATCAAAACTTGCGGCATACATTGAACTGGTGTCACAACTTGGCTCATCGTGCAAATACGGTGCATAACTCGTTTGTATACGCATGCGACGCTGATGAAGCATGACAACATAGCGTCGGGGCCCATTGTCAGTGACCAGGCAGTAGACCAGGCGTGTGGCATGTAATTTTTGCCAAAACACCCTCGAATTTTATTTTTTCGCATAAAAAACCTTATATGTGCGGGACCCATTGTCAGCGAAAAATCACAAATTATGTTAGATTAAAAATATTGCAAGCACCCTAAAAAAATATTGCAAGCTCGAGGAATCAAACCGCGACCGCCCGCTAACCTAACCGCGCAGCTAACAAACACACAAGGATACACTTCATGTCCTACAAGGATACCCTGTCATTATATCGTTGCTTCTAACAACATAAACTAAGAATTTTAATTCCAACAAAAAGATGGTGTCACAACTTGGCTCATCGTGCAAATACGATGCATAACTCGTTTGTATACACATGCGACGCTGATGAAGCATGCCAACATGGCGTCAAGGCCCATTGTCAGTGACCAGGCAGTAGACCAAGCGTGTGGCATGTAATTTTTGCCAAAACACCCTCGAATTTTATTTTTTTCGCATAAAAAACCTTATATGTGCGGGACCCATTGTCAGCGAAAAATCACAAATTATGTTAGATTAAAAATATTGCAAGCACCCTAAAAAAATATTGCAAGCTCGAGGAATCAAACCGCGACCGCCCGCTAACCTAACCGCGCAGCTAACAAACACACAAGGATACACTTCATGTCCTACAAGGATACCCTGTCATTATATCGTTGCTTCTAACAACATAAACTAAGAATTTTAATTCCAACAAAAAGATGGTGTCACAACTTGGCTCATCGTGCAAATACGATGCATAACTCGTTTGTATACACATGCGACGCTGATGAAGCATGCCAACATGGCGTCAAGGCCCATTGTCAGTGACCAGGCAGTAGACCAAGCGTGTGGCATGTAATTTTTGCCAAAACACCCTCGAATTTTATTTTTTTCGCATAAAAAACCTTATATGTGCGGGACCCATTGTCAGCGAAAATCACAAATTATGTTAGATTAAAAATATTGCAAGCACCCTAAAAAAATATTGCATGCTCGAGGAATCAAACTGCGACCGCCCGCTAACCTAACCGCGCAGCTAACAAACACACAAGGATACACTTCATGTCCTACAAGGTTACCCTGTCATTATATCGTTGCTTTTAACAACATAAACTAAGAATTTTAATTCCAACAAAAAGATGTGGACATGAGAGTTAGAACACGGGACCTGCGGGACACAATCTGACGGGCATGCCACCCCAACAAAGGCAGGCATTTTTTCTTTGCATACGATTGTTACATTTTATTTTTACAACCAACCGCGGTCATGGCGAAAAATGGACTGCAGTTAGTGCGGCCTATTTTTAACATGTGTTTTGTTTTTATTTTCATTTTTAAAATTGTAAAAAATATATGTGAAACCTGGTTATAAATATTATACATATAATTGTAGATGCATATTCCTTTGAGGATCTGCAGGTGACACATTTAGCTCATATATTTTTTCCATAAATATATTTGTATTAATTTATTTTATTTTTTAACACACATAAACTTTATCAAAACACATAAAAAACTTGTAAAGCAACATTAAAACAATTCAAGCATGAACTCTTTTATATCCTACATTAATATTTTATTTACAAACTTGTGAAAGTTTGAACTTGTAAGTAAATTTATTTCCATGTATATTATAAAATTAATTTAATATTCTATTTAATATGCAAACAATTTTCAAAATTATACAAACATTTGTATAATTCTTAATCTAATTTTATGGATTCTTTAAAATTAATAGGTGGCCATTTTTTGAATTAGATGAGCATCTTTTTGTGTAATTTATTGTATGTATAAATATATTGTTTATAATTAGGATTTACATATTTTTCACAAATTGTAAAAAATGAAAAAAAGCACAATATGTCGTAGCTCATTTGACAAAAAGGATAACATTCCCAGTAGAGACCAAATGAATGTCGATGCAGTGACCGACTCGTCTTAAATTTTGCCCTAAGTTGAAGGTTCGAACCCCACGGCAGCATATTTTCTGAATTAATAAAATTATCAATTTATGTTGTTTAAGCAAAAGATATAAGATATGTGTATCCACCAAGCCGTCAAATGGTGTAGCCATTGGGTGGCTAGCCGAGCGACTGGATGGTCCAAATGGCCAGTTCGTTTCTTCGTCTTAATTTATGTTATTTTTTCATTTCAATATAAAATTTGTGCTACAGCTGGGTTTCGCACCTATCAGAGGCTTTCTCGTGCAAAGAAATAAAATTCCGAGGTTGTTTTTGCAAAAACAACATCCCACACGCGCCTACTCTACACTGGGAGGTCACTGACAATGGGCCCCACGCCACACTGTCACGCTTCGTCGGCGTCGCATGCGTATTCAAACGAGTTTTGCACCGTATTTGCACTTTCTAGCCAAGTTGTGACACTAATTCAATATATGCCACAAGTTTTGGCATTAAAGTGACTTCTCTTGCCAAGTTTAAGCACTGATGGTGTAGTTAATTCCTTGGTAATTTCTGTGAAAGCGGGGATTGAGTGATGTGCCCCTCATATATTAGGTGGTGGACGAAGGGAAAACAAGATCTAACGGCAGGTGACCGATTTGTGTGACGCGTTGGTCGACCGGCGGCTAGCATTGCCCTTAATAGAAGCCCAAACGAACCGTGTGTATTGAGCTATGTCAACTAGATTCTAATCTTCTTGTGAACTTTGAGTTTGCTAACCACACGTTCAGGTGGTTCTTTCTAATCCTTTTTAGGCTTTATACAATGGGAGATGCTTAGGAAGGTGCTTAGAAAAATAAATCGGATTTTCTTGAAGCACCGGTGCCTATTTCTATAGAAGAGACGCTTAGTTAAGCGTCTACCCTGTACAAATAAGCACCGGTGCTTAAAAAATCTTGATTTATTTTTCTAAGCACCTCTCCTAAGTATCTCCCATTGTACAAGGCCTTAGGGGTCATTTGGTTGCCAGGCTCCCCCCTCCCTCTCTTGGATCCCTATGTTTTTTCCAGGGTCTGAAACCTACGTGGAGATGCTTGCCGGGGAAAACTAGCGCGTCATTTGGACGACCCATTCAACGGAATGTGCTTGTCCGAAACCTGCTCTTTCCCCGGGAAGAGGTCCCACGCCTCGACTCTCGTGGAAAATCTTACCATCGTTTCCCTCGCACAATTTGAACTCGGCTGCCTTGCGCTCCCTGCCTCGCCTGTTGTCGTCCGTCCCACTCCTCTTGACCTCTTCCCCTTCCCTATACCACCAAATGAGCATCAGCAAGGAGGAGACCTCCCCTGTTGAAGACAGGGAATCATATATGCTCTTGAAATTCCCCTGACGGGATTTAGTAATTAACCTGGGCGTTCTCCCCCCGGTCACGAAACAAAGCCTTATTGTGTAAAACAAGTTTATTTTCCCCAAAAATAAAAATTTCAACACATTCCTTGGAGTTTAACTAGATAGAAATTCAGAAGTGTTTTCTTCTTAGAAAATTAAAACATGTGTTTTCTTGCTAGAAGATGTGGATTTTGTTGGGACCCATGGCAATCATATGTGTTTGCCTACTGATAATTTTAAGTCGTGTGACCACGAAAAATCCAGTAGAAATCATAAATATTGTATGTTGCATTTTTACATTTTTTGCAAACACCTTTTTTTTTCTGATTTTGCTGCATTTGCAAGAGCACACCTTTCGATGTTGTAATAATGAACTTCCGTTGTTGCGCCGATGTTCCAATCTTATTGCAATCATCTAAGATTTTTTATAAAGGTCTAAGCACTCTAGAACACTCCATCAAGTTATGTTGATATTTAACAAAACCATAGATAAGGAAATGTATAAACACACTATAATTATTGTGAATCAATTTGATTCATTTGGTTGATTAGATTAGGTTTATAATAAAGTTCATTGCCAAAAATACTTTATTAAACAACTTAAACTGAATTAATAAAATAAAAATAGCTGTTGTGACAAAATGCACTTTTAATTTACCATAAAAATGCATTTTTATGGATAAATATTACAAATGCATTAAAAATATGTATGTTTATATAAAAAACATGACTGCATTATTACTTTTACTAATTATACCTAAAACAATATTTAAGATAGTATAACAAAAGATGTATCAAAAAAAACTTTAGACTATATTTAATTATAACATTAGCTATGCCAAAGTAAAAAAGTTTAGTATAAATAGCTAGAAGACCAGGGCCGCTGGCACGACTTGCGCTCCACGACGCACGGGAATTATGCGCTCGGGTGATGATGCCGATGGATCCATCTTTGGTTTGGCTTTGTTCTTGTTATGATACTGCTACCCGCGCTGCGCTGTGATGCGACGGAGATGTGATATGATAGAGCTACCGGTCTTGGGTTTCATTTATGATCTCGTCTTAGCCTTCATTCTTCTTGTTTCTGGATTGATTGATGATCTTTGGGTTGATCTACAATCTACCTTGTCGTTATGCCTTGATTCATGAACTGCATTGCTAGTTTGCTACACGCTTGCTTGTTCCGTCTGGCCGCGCATGATCTCGCATTGTTGTAGCGGAAGAGCCGCCGCCAGCCTCCATGGCAACCGCTGCGACCCGCCATGGCGCTCCGGGTCTACTCATCCCGCGGCGGCGTCAGAGCCTCGTCCCCGTGGCCGCGGGAGTGGCTCCTGATGATGTACGGCAAGCCGGGAGCGCGTGAGGAGAAGGTCTAGGCGGTGCTAGAGCGCATGAGGACAAGGCCTGATTGCGGGGAGTCGACGGCGACACGTTTCGAGGTGGCCGCCGCTGGTATTTGTTAAATACCAGCAGCTCCGGTGGGTTTCAATCCAGTTAATCGCGTCAGAACACCCTATACTCCCCGCTAATCGATGCCATCAATTCCAAACACGATAGTGGACGCAGCCGCCGTTGGGTGCCCCGCTTGCCATGCATGGTTGGAGTCGGCGGATACCTCATCTGCAGATGCCCCTTCGCCGTGCCGTTCTGGGCCAACCTGCGCATCCCCACTGATGGTGCCTCCATCGGTCGGCCAGCTGCATCGCTCCCCCTGTGTATGCCCCCTTGTAACTCTTTGCTTCTTGCTCTCGTGGCAATGGCAGCTCTATGCAGCGTCCACCCCGGATGCCACAAGCCACGCACAATGGTAGCTTGTCGCCAAAACTACGAGGTTCCGCTGCATCGCTCTAAAATGTCTCCTGTCCCACGAGTCGCGCTGTCCTCTGGTGAACTCGGTCCAACCCTCGCACGGCCGCGGCGCCATTGTCGGGTGGCGGCATGAGAGGGGTGTGGGAGAGATGACCCATAACCATAACCTGTATGAGGAAATGTTACAGGTAGGCACTCATGTGGACGTGGTGTTTCGCAAAGAAGACACGTCCAAAACTATCACCAAGGCTATTTTTGTAACAAAAAAAGAAGAAAAAAACTGGCCTGTCAGCCGGGTACCTCAACTCATGATTCTACTTTGTGGCCTGTTTGTTTGGACATAAACCGAGTCTTGTGACAGCTTCACAACATTTTTAGAGTTATTATGGGACTAAAGTACAAATATTTCGCATACAAACACCGAGTACATGCAGCAATCTTATTTTTGAAAGAGATAAAAAAAGGGCAGCCCGGTGCATGTAGCTCCCGCTTGCGCAGGGTCTGAAAAAGGGTCTGACCACTTTGGATCTATAGTATGCAGCCTAAGCATGCTAAAAAGTTAAAAATTCAGGTTTTTTGGCAAAAATTGACAAATGTTTTGAGTGCTTGAAATTTTCACCATGAAATGACATTCATGGAAGTCATGCCAAAAAAAACCAGCGCTCCAAAATGCTTTCAAAAAAAGTATTTTTAGAGCATCGAATTTGTTATTTTTACCATAACTTCCACAAATGTCATTTCATGATAAATTTGCAAGCTCTTAAAACATATGTTTGTAAAAAAAAAATCAGAATTTTCTGTTTTGCCTGTTTTTTTATAGTTCATTAGATTGTATTTGAGCTCAGGATCGGATATTCCGTGTCCGCTAGTAGTCACACAACTCGTGAAGATTTTTTCTTCGAACATGAGGTTTTAGCCTCTCTCTTTTTGCGCAAAAAGCTGATAAATTTTATTAGTTAGAGAATAGGGTTACAGTCCACATCTATTAAAACTGCAACATCACTTCGGACATCATGTAACCACAAGTTGGTTTGATGCTCCCTCCTCGAGTATTTAGCTACGAAATCTGCAACCCTATTTTAAGTACGACAAATCTCTTCTAGATTAAGGGCCCGTTCGGATCTCATCCACGATCCAGCTTCTCGAGAAGCCAGCGAGAAGCGACTCGAATGGTTCACCTCCGAGAATCCCGCTCGAGGAGACCGAGCGGCCCTCAGTGTAAATCCATGGAGCAGCATATACCTGGCCATACCTTTGGCCGGGCCAGGGTTCGGGCCGGGCCTAGCCAAGCCCGACACAAAAAACCTAGGCCCGAGCCCGGCCCGGCCGTCGGGCCTATTTTCTGGGCCCGAGCCTGGCCCGAACACGTAAAAGGCCGTCGGGCTTCGGGCCGGCCCAGCCCGTCCTTCAGAAAAACATGAAAACGATGGGCCCGGGCCCGGCCCAGCCCGGCCTTCGGGCTCAAAAATCTAGGCCCGAGCCTGGCCCAGGAGCGGCGTCGGGCCGGGCCGGGCTGCTCATGGCCAGGACTAGAGCAGCAGAAGTGTAGCTTCACGTAAAGGAGGAGGATCCTGTTTTAAGTACTTGCGGGATCGTGTTTGGGAAAAGGTGAAAGGTTGGATGGAGAAACTTTTATCCTCCGCAGGGAAAGAAGTACTAATCAAGGCGGTTGCTCAAGCAATTCCAGTATATTCTATGGCATGCTTCCATCTTCCTCGAGGCCTATGCGAGAGTGTTACTTCGCTATTCAGACAATTCTGATGGGGGAGCAAACAGGGCAAGAGGAAACCTAGCTGGGTGGCTTGGGACGTGATGACATTACCAAAGAACCTTGGAGGCCTTGGTTTTCGAGACATGGAGATCTTTAACTTGGCCCTCTTAGCTCGGCAGTCCTGGCGCATGTTGCAAAACCCCTTGTCTTTGAGCGCGAGGATCCTGAAAGCAGTGTACCATCCTGATACAGATATCTTCGGTGCAGCCTTGGGATCACACCCCTCGCAGATTTGGCGAGCCATTCTGGATGGCCGGGACATTATGGTCCAGGGCTTGGTGCGCAGGATCGGAGATGGGGAATCAACCAATATCTGGGAGGACAACTGGCTGCTGAGATCACAAGCGAGAAGGCCGATTGCTTCCTTGATCCCTGATCCATCGAGGAAGGTGGCAGAGCTGATCGACCATACCTCGTCCACCTGGAACGAGAACTTGGTGCGCTCGGTGTTTATACCGATAGACGCTGAGGCCATCTTACAAATTCCTCTATGCACAAGACAGATAGATGACTTTTGGGCTTGGTCCGAGGATCGAAAGGGTATTTTTTCTGTGCGTTCGGCGTATCGGATGATTCAACGGACAAAGCTGGGCCAGGAGGCAGGGCTGTACGAGCAAGGAGGCTCCTCCGATTCCCAGGGTGCCGACCAAGGCTGGACTGATCTTTGGCGGATCAGGGTTCCCTCCAAGCTGAAGTTTTTCCTGTGGAGGCTCACTAGAAACTCTATTCCCACAGCTGCACTTCTCCACCATAGAAACATGTCATCTTCCAGGGCTTGTTGCCTTTGCGGGGCGGTCGATACTTGGCGACATGCCTTGGTGGACTGCTCGGTCTCGAGGAGCACTTGGGCACTCTCAAAGGAAACTGTTTTGGATAAATTGAGTACTTGCAGAGAGGAAAATCCAAAGAGGTGGTTGTTCGTAATGTATGAAGCTCTCAACCAGGAGGATTTCCTTGCTTTTATGGTGACCCTATGGGCGTTGTGGAGTTCACGAAGAAAGGCCATGTACGAGGATATTTTTCAGACACCCTTTACCATCAACAGCTTTGTTACATCATACATAGCAGAACTAAAATCTCTACAGCAGCCTGGAGTGGTCGGAAGGGGGCCGCCCCAACGCCGCCCAAACCATTGGATTGCATCTCCGGATGGGCTAGTTAAACTCAATGTAGACGCAGTAGTGGGACGATCGCGTGGAGTCGTGGCAGCCGTTTGCAGAGATCGTGATGGTGTTTTCTTGGGAGCATCGGCGGTGGTTTTTCCCAACTTACCAGATCCTGGCATTCTGGAGACGCTTGCCATCTGGGAGGCACTGGCTTTATCTGATGATCTCTACGTTCGAAGGATCCATGTGGCATCGGATTGCAAGGTGGTCGTCGACGATATCCATCAGCATTACAAAGGGAGCTACGGTGCAATTGTGCAGGAGATTTTGCAATATAGATCGTCTTTTGAAACGTGTAATATTATTCATGAGTTTAGGAGCTCGAATATCGAGACTTACAAACTGGCAAAGCACGCTTTATCTCTCGGGACTGGCCGCCATGCTTGGTTAGGCCAGCCCAATGAACTTGATTTCGTCCCTGTAAACATTGTGACGATCTAATAAAGCTTTGCAGTTTGTCTCAAAAAAAAACGTAAAGGAGGAGGAGAAGTTGCTAGGAATTACTGGGAAATGCCCTTCCGAGGTGCCTCGGTTCGAACCGTTTTCTTTCGCTCAAACTGTTTTCCTTGTTACGAGCAACCAAACTGGGCGACAAACTCGACTCCTGGGCTGCCAGCCCATGATGACGGAGAGGAGGAGCTGGTGGTGGGGCGAACGCATTCTTCTCCAGTCAGAAGCCGGCGGCGGCTGGCTTCTCAGGAAGCTGGCTATTTCATGAAGCTGGACAAAATCCGAACGGACCCTATGTTCCCGGTCTCCTCTCACCAAGTCCTTCACGTCCTCCACAATGTGTCCCGGTTCGAAAATCCATGTTGCTAGATGATAGTATCGTTACAGCTTTCGTACAATCAATCTGTACCTCTTGCCTCTGCATCAGTGTAATGCACAGGGAAAGTATCTAGTGCTCCCAGGCTTTGGATGCTTCCGGTGCTCCAAATGTCCGAAAACATTTTTAAAATGTTCAAAAAATTCTGAAAAAAATATGTCTCTTGTCATAAAATTTCAAATCAAAATTCGAAACATTGCTCGAGATACAAAAATGACTAACTTTTGTACATAACATAAGTTGGGATTTAGTTTTGGCCCATTATCACATTGATGTCAAATTTGTCATTTTTGTATCTCGAGCAATGTTTCAAATTTTGATTTGAAATTTTATGACAAGAGACATCGATGTTCCGTCGATGCGCTGCATTTTTTCATTATTTTTTAAGCATTTTAAAAAATGATTTTCGCATCGGAGCACCGAAAGCACCCTAGGCCTGAAAGCACTAGATACTTTCTCATAATGCACATAGCAAAATCGCCATCGATGCGCATAGCGCTATCGGCATGAAAAGGACATGTCAATTTTGCATTCTTTAACAACACGTGTCAAGTTAATTCAACATCATTGTTGTTTTATTTGACCAATGTGGTGACTGAGACACGACGTGCAGCGTCCCAGCTACACGTTGACCAATTACCTCAAGCAGCGTCGGCGGGGGCAGAGACACGTCGAGCAACAACCCGGTTATATGCTGGCCTATTACCTCAAATGAGCTCGGTGGACAGTAAAACCAGAAAAAACGAAAAAAATAAAAAAAAATTCTTAATTGTTCTTTGTGAAAACATTGACAAAAGTTTTACCTTCTCATAAAATTTCATCCTGAAATCATATTTTTGGAAGTCGTGGCAAAAAACAATTGATGCTCCAAAAGTGTTATTTTCGAAAGCATTTTGGAGTTTTGATTTTTTTTCCACATGTGAGACATAAAAATTTTGTCAATATTTGCACCAAAAAAGTTCAGGGTTTTTTGAGCATTTTTTATTTTCTATTTATCTTAGTGTGCTTGGAGCTCGCGAGCAAGATGACTTTTCAGTTAGTTCCGTTTTCACCCCCTCTTTTATCATTTTCGACAATGACTATCCCATTGAACATAATTCAATCCCTTTTACTCTATTAAATTTAACTTGATGCATATCTTGAGAATGGCGTTCTGGCTCACGGCCTCGATGGAGGCCTTTTCTTTTTAATTCAAAAACTTCAGTTTCAAAATAATCTGATTTTTTTTTGTAGAAGTAAACAATGATGTGTGGCTTATGTGTGAAAAATTTCAGGATGAAATGCGTTAAAATGCGACCTGTACAAAAAAAGACAAATTCATGGTCTGAGATGATGAATAGTATCACGTGTTAAAAAAACCAGATTTGTCTTATTTGCACAACCCTCGTTTCAACGTGTTTCATCCTGACAATTTACATACTTGTGCACTATGCCTTCGTCTATCTCTGTATTTTTTCAGAATTTTTTGAAATGTAAAAAATATTAATTTTGAAAATTTTCGAATTTTTGCATTTGGAGGCCTTTATGGAGCTCAGCCTCCAAAAGCAATTTTCAGTATATCTTACCCTTGTACTCCCTCTGTCCCAAAATTCGTGTCTTAGATTTGTCTAAATACGGATGTATCTAGTTACGGTTTAGTGTTAGATACATCCATATCTAGACAAATCTAAGATAAGAATTTTGGGACGGACGGAACTTAATTTTTTAGCACGGTAACTGAACCCACCCGTCATTGGCTCATTGCACTTGTGGCCGGGAAGTCAAGGACTTTTGTCCTGCGGCTGGTTTCTCCACCTACTGGATTGCACGCTTAGGTGGTGTTTGGTTATCTAGTCCTATGACTTTTTCTAGTCCCTAGGACTTTTTGAAAAAAGACTCTCAAGGAGGTACTTTTAAGAACTTTTAGCAAAAAGTTCCAAAAAAGTCCCATTCTGTTTGGTTTGCTAGGGACTTTTTTTAGTCCCAACACCAAAAAATCCCTGGAACCAAACACCTCCTTAGTCGGTCCTACGGTTTGGCTTCACGTGCCGAACCCCGTTGGTCTCCTCCGGCCCGACGACAAAGGGACACGGTCCGAGAGCACCGACCGCTTTGTCCTATATTCCAGTAAATTCGCTAACGCCCTCGTCAACCTGGCGCACTCAGCCCCTAAGAGCATTTCCTGCCGTTGGCCCCTCAAAAGGCATAAAAATTGACGTTTGGGGGCGAGCCGGTGGTAGTATCGGCGCTGGGGCGGTTGGGCATCTAGCCGTCGCTCCCAGGTTGCCCCCAGACGCCGATATCGGCCCACTCCTGGCCGCTTTTCGGCCAAATTTCGGCAAAAAATTGCCTGATCTCGGCGAGGAACGGCCCATATTCAGCGTGGTTCGGTGTGTTCGGCGTTGAATTCTCAAGATAAATTTTTTATCACATTGTTCATCACAGAGAATCAAATAGTTCAACAAAATAGTGCAACAAAAAATAATTCAATAGAAATTATATAGTTCAAAAAATAAAAACTCATATTTCATCACACGTCGAGCTAGGCGTCGCCCTTGATCCTCCATAGGTGCTCCACCAGATCCTGCTGTAGTTGATGATGCACCTGTGGGTCTCGGATCTCCTGACGCATACTGAGGTAGGCAGTCCGGTTGCCGGTAGCTGGTGATCAACTTCGGCTAGAGGACCCTGCCTGTAATATGGTTTAGTGTCAAACACTGGCTCTTCCTGCTCGCTCTCGATGATCATGGTGTGCAAGATGACACAGCAAGTCATGATCTCCCACATTTGATCTTTCGACCAGGTCTGAGCAGGGTACCGGACTATAGCAAATCAAGATTGGAGCACACCAAATGCCCGCTCGGCATCCTTCCTGCAAGCCTCCTGCACCTTCGCAAAGTGGGACTTCTTGCCTCCCGGCACAGCGTTTGAGATAGTCTTCACAAATGTCGACCATCTCGGATAGATGCCATCAGCTAGGTAGTACCTCTTGTTGTACTGCCGCCCATTGACCTCGAAGTTCACCGGAGGAGAATGACCTTCAACAAGCTTGGCAAAGACAGGGGAGCACTGCAGCACGTTGATGTCATTGTGAGTTCCTGGCATACCAAAGAAGGAGTGCCAAATCCAGAGGTCCTATGTGGCCACCGCCTCAAGTACCACACTGAAACCGCCTTTGGTTGTATTGTACATCCCCTGCCAAGCAAATGGGCAGTTCTTCCATTTTCAATGCATGCAGTTGATGCTTCCAAGCATCCCAGAAAATCCTCTTGCTGCATTCTGTGCTAGGATCCGAGCAGTGTCTGCCGCATTGGGTGTTCGCAAGTATTGCAGTCCAAACACTGCCACCACTGCCCGACAGAAATTTTAGAAATACTCAATGATGGTGGACACGGCCATGCGCCCATAATCGTCGAGTGAATCACCGGGAGCTCCGTATGCAAGCATCCTCATCGCTGTCGTGCACTTCTGGATTGAGGTGAATCCAAGTTTGGCGGTGCAATCCTTCTTGCACATGAAGTAGCTGTCGAATTCCCGGATGAAATTCACAATCCCGAGGAAAATTTTTCGGCTCATCCGATAACGGCACCGAAATACTTTGTCGCCATGCAGTGGAGCGTCGGCGAAGTAGTCAGAGTAGAGCATGCAGTAGCCTTCGAGACGATGCCGGTTCTTTGCTTTGATCCGCCTCGGCGCCGAGCCACCTCGCCGCGGCTTTTCAGTGCTCGCCAGCAGACCGGCGAGGGCGGCGAGGACCATCAGATGTTCCTCTTGCTGGACGTCAGCCTCGGCTTCCTCCTCCAGCAGCGCGACGAGTGCCTCCTCGTCGTCCGAGTCCATTGCCGAGGCAGGCAAATCACCGAACACCTTGCGGGCGTAGTGGGAGCGCACCGGCCGCTACACTGCCTCTCCGTGGCCGGAACGCTGGAAAAATCGCCGAGCCGATGGTGGGGAGGCTGCCTCGGCGAAACCTCTGCTCTTTTTTCAGCGGGGAATGGGCAATCTAGCGGTGGTGGGCGGTGGGCGGCGCCGGGATCAGCCGGTTGGCGGCTGAGCGTGCGGGGGGTGGGAGGCGAATCTGGAAAAAAGGCTTGACTTTTCGCCTGACGGTGTGGGCCAGACATACTTTTCGTTTGCGTCGGAGCCCCCGAGAACCACCCCCCCCCCCCCCACACAGTGCGCCAGGTTTGGCCTGCGATCGCCCGGCCCAAAAACAGGCCGAGCCGGCAGATTTCGGCGTCCTGGAGATGCGACTGGGGCGTTTTTTCGGCGACGGTGCGCAAAAAGTCGTCTGGAGGGCTTGTTGGTGGCGCGGCTGGAGATGCTCTAATAGACGCAATTCTCTGGTGCCCATGGCGACGACGCCGGCCATGACATGGACTACGACAACAAACGGTCGGCACCAAGGCTTCTGGTGAGATCAGGTAGTTTCTACTAATAGCTCATTTTCCTGTATTGATAAGAGAAATGGCTTCATGTCTTCTTCCATAGCCTGAACTATCCAACTGATAGATATCTGTACAAGTTTTCAAGTGCCATCTCACTACTTGTGGATGAGTTCAGTAATTGTATCGAACAAAAGCCTGAAGAAGAGAAGCCAACGACATCCCACTACTTGTGGATGCAACCCTGCGCGAAGCACGTGCATAGATTTATCTTGGCCATGATTGGTTCACATGCACGTACTCCCTCCGTTTCGATTTACTCATTGTGGTTTTAGTTCAAATAACGACGAGTAAATCGGAACAAAGGGAGTACATAGCTTGGTTAATTGATTCTGCGATGGGCCGAAAATACAACACACCCTAAAACCACCCTATAGTTTGAATAGTTAGGAGAGTGGTTATACCCACCGTCCATTAGCGGTCGAACCTTGGGCTTGACACCTGTGTCTCATAAGGTCAGAATATTCTTTGAGTGAAAGACAACATTTTTATCGATAGCAATGCGCACACACGCACACCGAATTCAGTAGGATTGCCATAGGAAACGCCGTGAAACGGAGAAAACAAAATTTGATGAGGCCTGTCCAGCTGAACCCCAGGGTTCATTGGTTGACCAACCGGTCCCAACATATCCTCAATGTCACACATCGGTCGGGACCGGACGCGTGTAGAGCTAAAGTGAAGCACGAAGAATGCTTGCAAACCACGCACGAGCGCTGAGCAGAAACCAACTGCTGACAAAAACCAATTAACATGGCACACGACATATACCCTTCACTATTGGAATTTCCTTATACTCCGTGTGTCTGGCTCTTCGCCGAGCGCCAAACCACGGGCACTCGGCAAACGCATATATGCTGAGAGCAACTCTCGAAAAACCACGGGTTCACGGCAACAAGGTAATGTTGCCGACAATGCATCACGGTGAACAAAGCATAGTCGGCAAACGCAACAGACGCCGAGAGCTCCACACGGCAAAGACTAGCCACGTGGCATCTCCGTTTGCAACTGACGGTTCCGTGACTTGTTGTTATCTATACCGAGAGACATGAAAGACCACTCGGCAAACCACCTGCCATCGAAACATTCTGACCTTAGGCCACCTGTCAGTGAATCATTCAAATTGTTTGTTGAATTTTTAAAAAGAATAATATGGCACGTTTTCTTTACCGAGAGCTATCTAGTACTGCTCGGCATCCCACCATTGACTAAAACATTTCAAACCTGACCTGTGGGCCCATGTGTCCCACATGGCAGTGGTACTTTTACAGAGACACAACTGCGCTCGGAAAAGAATGGCACTCGACATAGGGGGTGGGACCAGCCTGACAGGTGATCGACACATGGTTGTTTGCTATTCGTTAGCTTTGCTGAGAGTGTATCTCGGCAACACATAGGCTCGGCTTAGGTCATGGGACCCGCCTATCAGGTGGTCGACACATCACACATGCCAGTTTTCTATTCGTTAGGTTTGAGAGCGGCTCTCGGCAAAGTTGCGCCATGTGGCAGCCGCCATCTCTGTCTGTTGTCCGTAAGTCAGCTTTATTTTGCCGATGGGTATTGTTTGTCAAGTACCCGGCGTTTGGTTCTCGGCAAAGTTTTGTTTGTTTGAGAGGTGTTCGTCGGGTGGTCTTTGCCGAGAACAATTCTCGACAAAGACTTTGTCAAGTGTTTTAGGCCCTTTACTGAGTATTTCTGGCACTCGGTGTAGGGTTTAATTCCTGTAGTGTTTACAGGTTAGACCGGCTTGACAAAATGCACTCGGAAATAATTAAAAAAGGGTAATTTGTGATGCATGTTTAATTAAATGAGATAAAACAAATAAAACATCTTAAATGGAGGAACTCTCATAAAATATGACAAAAGATAGAGTACAAAAACTAGATTCAACTCTCTCAAGAATTATGCCGATGATTGTACGAGGATGTGTGTCCTGAGATGAAGTTGTATATTTGAGTAATTATTTGAGTGCAACTAATGCAGTTGGTAATGACTCATGCATGTGTATGATGTGTGAGAGGACACCGTACGTACCCATTATTTTGCATGGTTATTAATTAATCTCTACTCCTAATGGACGACTTGGTTGAATAGTCCCCCCACTTTCAACCGGTTTATTTTCAACCGGTTTTTCTTCGTCCCACCTCCCACCACCCCCCTCCCACCGGTTTTTCTCTTTCTCGTCTGGCCGACAATACCCAACGTATTTATGGTAATCAATCACAATTAACCCATGTATGGTAAGGCTATAAACTTAGAAATCTCAAATATGATAATTATAGTAATAAATCAATCCATGTATGGTAAGGCTATAACTAAGGAAATTTCGAATATGGTAATTATCACCAGAATCAAAGCTTTCCAAAAAAGTTCTTCTTGCCATACCCTAATCGTGACCTCCTCATCCTGAGGCATTATTTCCATCTATTTCTCAGCTGAATCAGAACTTTATAAAACTTTGTCTGACTAAATCACAATTTTCCTTCCTTCCCTATCATCTCAATCGAATCATGAGCTATAGGTAAGTCATTTCGTTCTCCACCTCGCACGGGTTGTACTGATTTTTATCATGGTTTGGCCCCCCGTCGTACAAGCCGCTTGATTCCTCCTCCCTCGCTCAATTCCTCCACCCTATCTTCTTCTTCATGGTGAGCGACCCAGGCAGCGATAGGTGCCCGTTATGCATCAGCGAGGAGACCAGGAAACGTTGATTGCCAGTCCCGCGCTCGTCACGTGAACCTGTTCACCGTCAGGTCATGCTGGTGTGTTACGGGTGTAGGTGCACCTTACCTTAGCCATGGAGGTTTGCCGGTGGACAACGGAGGCCTCGCCATGGACACCAGTATCCCTCTCCTCTTCCTGCGCCCTACCTCTCCTTCCTCAGTCTCTACCTCTCTCTCCTTTTCTCTGTTCCAAGAGATCTGCAGCCGACGCCGCAGGCCCTGCCCGTTCACTGCCGGTCACCTCGCCTCGCTGTTCGATCTCACCGCTGGATATGCACGACTCCGCCGCCCTGTGCCGTCCTCGTCGGGCACCATCGTGGCGGCGCGAACACTGTATGCAGTGGCTACAATCGGCGGTGGATTCAACAGCGCGGTGGGCACTAGCGAGTAGCGACCCAGCGGGCAGCGGCTGTGCTGGCCGCTGTTTGCTGCCGAGGTGTAACGGCTCGGGCCCAGACTCCGAGTTCGTCATGGCGCTCCGCGCGACTTCCCTTGCGCCGGCTAACTCATGCATGCATCTACAATCTAACTAGCTAATTCCTCCCTTTGACTGCTATTTTCTCTGGTTGTACTGTTCCACAGCTTAGGGATCATCTACACAATCCATCGTCTCATGCATGCACAATCTAATTAATTTGTCTACTGACTGCAGTTTATGAATTGCTCCATAGATCATTTATAGAGATGATTTCAGACTTAGTAGTGTTGAGGTCATGATGCTCTAAATAGTTTTGAAGTTGTATTCACGACATCATGATGCTCTAAATGAAATGAAAATTTGATGGATTCAAGAAGAAAAAGGTCAGGTATGTTTAGTATGCACTACAGTAGAAATTTCACTCGTGGTCATCTTGGGATACTTGTACATGCTTGGTGTTACAATAATTCTACTAATTAATTCCATGAAAGTGCTGAAATTTGCTCAGTGAACAAGAAACCCACTGGGTAACATATTTGGACGCCATACAAGTGGATCTGCATTTTTTCATCAAGGTGTTGTCTCATCTTTTAATTTGCATCGTCGCTCTTGAATAATTAGTTTTCATAGAGATTTATCTTTGATCTGAACATTTTGAACTTTCTTTTTGCATAACCTTGATAAAAGGATTGACAACAAATAATCAGAGAAGACTAGCCAACGAGATGAGGAGAGGAAAGAAGTGAAAAGAGACAAAATACAGTATGATAAATCAATTTAGAAGTCGTAGCAATGCACATCTTTCTAAATATATATCTTTATGTGATTGGTCACAAGTTGTAGTTGGTAGTGGTAGTAGTATATATTCACTATAATTGTTTGTACGAAATCACATTAAAAAAATCACACATAAATCACAACAATTGCGTGCAAAAACACATAATCTTACCATATTTCATAGGGTGCTATCATTTTTCATGTTTGTAGTTGTATGAGAATATTAAATGTATTATTAACATGATTATTAAATGTATGAGAATATTAACATGATTAATATTGAACTCTTAAAGTTAACATGATTAATATTGAACTCTTACCATATTTTCATATGTCACTTGATATGTATGAGAATATTAAATGTATTATTAACATGATTAATATTGAACTCTTAAAGTTAATGTGGCCCCGTTGCAACGCACGGGCGTTCTTCTAGTGTTCCTAAAGTGTCTGTCACTTGGGTTGGGTACGTGCCTTGGTCGCAAGGAGCCTCTCTCTAGCTCTCTCTTTAAAAAGCTCTAACTTCCAAGACACCCTTTTTTCAGTGGCGGCGCCAGGAAATGAAGACTGGGTATTCATCCAAATATTTTTTTTTGCTCTAAATGTAGTATATGAACCAAACAACACAACACTTTCAACACTAGCAGTAGCTACTGGCAGAATCAATACCGACGACAACGAGCCAATGACCATATGCCAGTACTGCTGCCATATATGCATAATAGTAACAAAATGGCATTGCGGCAATATCTCTAGCATTTAAGAAAGATTACAAACCAGCAAAGGATTTGATGTAGATCAGTAGATGTGGAACCTGTTTTCTTTGCCTTCGAAGCTCTTTCCCACAATGCAAATATGCTAACACCCTTCTTCATCTATGATACAAGGTCAGAAAAAAATAGATCAGCAATCTACCAAAACTGTTATACCCTCTGAAAATTGATAGATTAAAATACCAAAATTGCAATCTAGCAAACTAGTACTGCTAGCAACCTAGTCGTTCTAGCAAACTAGATGTACTAGCAAGTAGCAACCTGATTGTTCCAGCAAACTACATTAAAATACCAAAATTGTAATCTAGCAAACTAGTGTTTGGATCGTTCTAATCTGTATGCCATAGGAAGTTAGGAACTGACTGGGACCTAGGGCCTTAGGGGAAGAGAATTAGAGAACTAAGAGAAGACATCGACAAGGAGAATGGAACCTGGTCGCCCGTCGCCGACTCCGTTGGCCCTTGGCCGCTGCTTGCAGTACTGGCCACACCGCCAACGCCGCCGCCGCTCGCGCTAGGTTAGGTTGGGGAATGGATTGGGGTTGAACGAATCAATGTAACGAGGTGGTCGGCTGGGCTGTAGGCCTATAGGCCTGTAGCCGGCATGCTGTGTGGGCTGTCGGCTTGTGGGCCATTGAATGAAGACATCTACTAATTTGTTTGGGCCAAATCTTGGGTATTCACATGAATACAGGTGAATACCCCTGGCGCCGCCGCTGCCTTTTTTATTTTTACTTCTTCTGCCTATTAGCTTTGTGGTAAGTCAAATTTTACAATGTTTGATCAAGTTTATAGAAAACTAGTCATCAAACCCGTGTGCCTACAAGGACTAGAAAAAATGTGTGTTCAAATTCAGGGCACACATATGATAATATTTTGAACGAGAAAGCTAAGTACCTGCCGACTGGTGGTTAGCGACAGGCACGCACGCTTCCATTATCGTCGGTTGTTGTCTCATTTTTTTCAAAAAAGTAGCAGCAATAGGAATCGAACCCCACACCTACAAACTCGCTACAGACTTTGACTATACCTGGTGACCATCTCAGCCAGCCGCATGTTTATGTTTGGAGGTGGGATAATTTTGTAGATACTTGATTACCGCGAGTAGGCCACTGCTATAGTGCAGCTCTCCATCTATAGTGCAAATCTGGCAAACATAATTTATCATCTTTTTCCCTCTCCAGATCCTTTTGTTCGGCAGATCCAATTTTCTTGCTCTCCTCCCGATCCATTTTTCCCTCTCCAGATCTTTTTTTGTTCGAGATTTTTTCACGCAAAAATTGGCGTGAACAAGAGAGGATTCAATCCTTACACCACTAGTGAGCCAACTCAACTAGCCACCACCTGACCTACAATCCCTTTCTTGAACAAAAGAAAGTAAATGGGCTATTTAACTCAAAATTCATAGACCTGATAACTTATGTACCCCGGTCCTAAAAACTTTGTCGGCGAGGGTGGGGGTGGTGGAGTTGTTGAAACATACCACGGTAACTTCTGTGCAAATGACATGATAACTCAAACACGGCGGACCTGATAACTTATGTACCCCGGTCTTGATAACTTGGTCGGCGAGGGTGGGGGTGGGGCAAGTCGCTGAAACATGCCATGGTCACTTCTGTGCAAATCACAAGATAACTCAAATATGGCGGACCTGATAACTTATGTACCCCGGTCCTGATAACTTGGTCGGCGAGGATGGGGTGGGGCAAGTCGCTGAAACATGCCACGGTAACTTATGTGCAAATAACATGATAACTCGTACATGGTAGACCTGATAACTTTGTCGGAGGGGTCGGGGTGGGGGTGTCGTTGAAACGTATGACGGTAACTTCTATGCAAATAACATGATAACTCACACATCATAAACATGATAAATTATGTACCAGTCCTGGTAACTTTGTCGGAGGGGTCGGCGTGGGGGAGTCGTTGAAACAAACATACCACGACAATTTCTATGCAAATAATATGATAACTCACACATCATAGACATTAAATTATGTACCCAGTCCTGGTAACTTTGTCGGTGGGGTTGGGGTTGGGGGGGGGGTCATTGAAACATACCACGGTAACTTGTATGCAAATAACATGATAAGTCACACATCGTAGAAATGATAAATTATGTACCCAATCCTGATAAGTTTATCGGCGGGGGTAGGGTGGGAGGAGTTGTTGAATCATACCACGATAACTCTTATGCAAATAACATGATAGCTCACACATCGCATACTTGATAATTTATGTACCCGACCCTGGTAAATGTGGCGACTGTGGCGAGGGGGGGGGCAACCCTGGTAATTTATGTGTAAATAGCTTGTTAATAGACACATACTAAGCTAATAACTCACATACAAATGTCATTATAATTTTTTGACCTGAATTTTTTTTGTTGAAAAATATACACCTGGTAATTTCTATGTAAAAAACATGATAATGTATACATCACAGATTTGATAACTAATATCTTACATTTTAAACACCATGGTATCTTTCATCCAAGGGAAAAAAGTTTTTTAAACATTTTCATCGGTAATTTATGTGTTAAATTACCTTACTTCCTCTTGCCTTAACCTTCTCGTACTGTAGTTATCAGCCTTATCATGGTATACTTATCATGTTGCTCATACCATAGTATCACGCTGGTCATGCCAAAGTTACCAAGCCAAACTTTTTTTCCTGATATGGCAGAAATAAGAAACGTTCAAATAACATTGTTTATCTACAATAGACAACAACAAAAGGTGCCTTAGTTGGTTATTAGGCTCAATAGGTATTGCATAGACCTAGGTTCGAATCCTCTTTCAAGCACTTTTATTTTATTTTCATATTATGCGGTGAAAAACCAGAAAAAACCACTAGCGATTTACCACGGTTTTTGAGAGAAGGAAAAAAATCAGTGGAAAACGAGCGTGGGAAGATAGCGAGTCGTGCGGATCTGTCGCCTAACGACCAGTCGACTGGTCGTTAGCACAGTCCTAGTTTGAATGATTAGTGTTAAACATTGTGGTTAGCTATTAGGAAAAATGATTGACTTTAATAGCTCTGGTTCATTTCTTTGTATTGTTTGCATGCATACACTTTTTGAATAGTCGATTGTGTCACAAATGTGTGATATTCATTTTGTGTCATGCCTGAGAACCGCAAACTTATATAAAATATGTAATATATTAATTTTCAAAAGCTTGTGGATGTATTCGTGGGTTATACTGGTGGAAATTCAAAATTCGGTGAATGTATGTTGTGTCGTTCTTTTCACAGAAATAAGATGTTCAGCTTATAGTCACGCTCAACAGATAACATGCTCGGGTTACAGTCGTGCTCGTCACGTCTTTGCTCACAACAACAACCTGCCACTCGGTTTACATTTGCGCTCGGCGTATGTGTCCGCCGACAACTACAACCGGGCTCGGCTTATAGGGTTGCCACGTGGCACTCTCAGCTCGACCCGTGACCCAGATGTAGGCCGAGAGCTCCCCACTTGATTTATGAAGTGTCGTTAACGTGGGCTGGCCGTCAGGTGCCTTATTTTTCTGCGGGCTACTCGTTTTAGGTCGACTTGTAGTGTTGTCGAGTCCTCGAAAAAGTACCCACGGCTTATGTCCATACATCGACTGGGTACATGCTGGCGGCGAGTCGCCAAGTGTCACAGTCGTCGTTGCCGTTGCCGAGATGAATCTAGACTTCGCCGAGTGGTTTGCACACTCGGCATAAAAGCTTTTCCTGCAATGGGAGTTTCGTACATTTTAAACTATATTTTAGGTGTTACGATTATTTAGAATTGAATAATTCATTACTATTTTTTGTGAGCATTCATTACTATTTACATAAAACATAAATGCATTTTTTGTGTGGAGTAGATGCAAATATCCATGTGTTTACTGGTGATAATGAGCAGACCCATGCACCATGTTCTATCAGAAAATATGTGATATTCAAGCCAGATATAATGCATCAACAAATTTGGTTGTACAACTAAAAAATTGATAGTGCTGTATTTTTTCTTAGATTTTTCTGTTAAACTACATCAGATTGATATCATGAGTTTTTAATAATTATTAATAATCAAATTTCTGTATTTATTTGAGGTAAATTGGGATCTATTATATTATTAAAATGATAGAAAACGAACAGTTGAGATACTATTATATTATTAAAACGATAAAAAAATAACGGTTGAGATACAACAATAGGAAAAGAACCAAAGCAACGGTTGTGATTTGTAGGAAAAAGGTGCCAACCAAATAAATTCCACAATGTCACCAGGTGCGAGGATACTATTTGCCTCCTCTGATCAGGAAGTTATTAATATTTTGGACGTGGCTAGGGAGCGCCGCTGCGCTCGTTCGTTGTTTAGAGCACACTGCCATATATAGTAAGTATGTGTCCTTGTGTCCAGCTGCTAGACTAGAAAAGGAAATTGCTTAGCCACATCGCGCACATGGATACTGCTAGAATCAGCCTAGATCTTGTCCCCACGTGCATTTATTTGGGGTTTAAAAAGTAGTAAAAGCCATAACTTTTGATTCAAACATCGAAATTAAATTCTGTTTTCACTATCAGGTTTCTCACGACGAGTTCTTCAAAACTAGATCCCATATCAGTAGGTTTCGTCAAACTTTTCTTAGAGCAACTTTGGGTGCAATGTAGGCAACTATAGTTTTATATGAAAGCAACTTCTTCTTTTTGGCCAAGTAGGACTAACTATTAGGTTGGTTTGTGTAAAAACGAGAAAATCATAAAAAAACTTAAGGCTTCTTTAGTGCTATATATAAAGCAACATCGGTACACTATGTGTATCTATGAATTTTGCTATGATTGACCCAATTTGCGTGTCATGGCTGCTCAATTGCCTATTGTTGATGGTCAGTTGCCTACAGTTGATATTCAATTGCCTATAAATGCTATAAATTGCCTACTATTGATGCCTAGTTACTGCTATTGGTAATTAGTTGCCTACAATTGCTGCTCTGTTGCCTAACTTTACAAAATTAGTTGCTTACAATATTATGAAGTTATTTATCATTGTTTTTATAAGTTGCCTACAAACACTCTGAAGTGGTTTAGATTCACCATCATGTTGGTCTACCATAACTAGCAATAGCAGACACAGGAGCATCACTAGTAGATGACTTCATAGTATAATAGCAATTTAGAAACAACACAAATTAGTTGCTTACAATATTATGAAGTTATTTATCATTGTTTTTATAAGTTGCCTAAAACACTCTGAAGTGGTTTACATTCACCATCATGTTGGTCTACCATAACTAGCAATAGCAGACACGGGAGCATCACTGGTAGATGACTTCATAGTATAATAGCAATTTAGAAACAACGGCATACGAGCATGATCAATAGGCAAGTTAGAAGTACCAGTGAGGAAGTTAGGATTGACTTTTTTGAAAAGGAGGAATACACCCGACCTCTGCATCTTGATGCACACAGCCAAATTATGGACAAAATTAACTAGGACACAAAATGTAGTGAAGTTGCCTGCTTTTAGCTCTAAAGTTGCCTCTTGTAGAAGGAAAGTTGATATGACGGTGATGTGATATTATCTACCTCTATTTCAAAGTTTTTATGCATTATTAGTTAGTTGCTTATTCTTGGTAATTAGTTATTTTTAATGGAGTGAAGTTGCTTCTATTTGGCATTAAAGTTGCATCATCTAGCATAAAAGTTGCTTTGGATTTTTTTTAAAGAAACGTATCCATGTGGTTTCGTTTTGAAGAGCTTTTCGTGACCTGGCTAGCCAACTCATGTGTGTTTTCATCATTATATCTGAAGATTTCAATGATTTTTACAGGCAACTCAACTAAAAATTAAGAATTTACATAGGTTTGTGGGCAATTGTCTGATCTACCAACTTCTGGTTACCCCCTATGCAACTTCTTATCTAACACCCGTGACCTGGCTAGCCAACAACCGCGCACTCAGTAGTGTTGGCATCTTAGGTCCTCTGATGGAAAACTTTCATAGTATATTAGGCAATTAGGGATCACCCGTAGACAACTTCGTAGCGACGTAGGCAACTTGGTTTCTGAGGTAGACAATTTGAAAACCATGTTAGAAAACTTCCCACTTTACAGTGAGCAACTTTCACATTATGGTAGGCGACTGAAATATGTACAACTTAGTTTTTGATGTATGCAACTTAGCAACCATGGTAACCACCTATTACACTATTGCACACAACTAAGTAGGAGGCTACTCGGCGAAATTCACTTATACATTGGTGCAATTCTTCTAGCATCAAAATTGCTCATGCTTAGAACTAAACTTGCCTCGTCTAACATCAAAGTTGCTTTTGGAAAAACATCAAAACATCGTCTTCACGCCGATCGCGGGCATCGTCCTCTCCGCCGTCGCCGTAGGTGTCCTCCGTCGCCAAGTTAGGGCACAGAAGATTAAACTGCTCGGCCTCATCTCCCACTCCGTCTAGCAGTTCCCAGTGTGGTAAATAAAACTTCTTTTTACGGCCCCTTTTGATCCTATGGCTTTGTCACCTTCTACCATAAGAAGTTTCTATTCACACAAGTTAGATAAGTTAGATCTCCCTCATACTGCATCTCATAACATGCCTAGTATATTCACTTGTGCTTCACAAAGTAGTTAGATTCCTCACTTGTACTGATCTGTGGGTTCGTACAAATCTGGAACCAACTTCTTACCTATGAGGGAATGTCTTTGCACGATGAGGTCAATGTCTTCTAAACTGATTTATCTTCAAAATCTTCTGAGAATGCATATGACCTCTTCCCCTTCCCTCGCACCTTAATGCTGTCACAGGTACATGTCTGTGGGAGAATCCTTTGGTTCTCATAGTCTGCATTCATTTGCAGAATTCTACAGCATCACATAAATTCTCCTGAAGCCAGTTCCTGTTGGTCCAGCAAGAGAAAGCCTTTGAAGCCTTTGAACGTCTTGAAGCCTTTCAAGTTAAAGTTTATGGCTTCAGAGAAAGTAGCAAGGAAGAGGGGCAGACAGCGTCGTGGTGGAACATCCAGAGATCTGCCAGATGAACTTGCAGAAATGTACAAGACAGATCCTGAAGAGGATTACAGTCAGCGCAAGACCCGAATCCAATGGATTCGACGATATTGGGCAGAACAATGGTTCAAATACCGCTTCGTAACCCAAGAGTACTCTGAGAAAAGTGCCATCAAAAGACCATGGGGAGACATTCTATACAAGAATGTTCTACCCAGGTCCAGAGATGAAGTCATTGCCCAAAGCTTCTATCCATGCATGGTCCGTGGGCCACAGCCTGATGATGCACATCCGTCGTCACTACTCTGGTGTCGTGACGACCATCTGTTCAAGCGCAACTTCCAGTTTGTCCAAAACTCAGCGAAGCAGAACAAGAAGAAATTTGGGTTAGACTTCAACCCTGGTCCCTCAGCACCAAGGGCAGATGGCACACGAGAAGCAGAACCCAATGTCATCGGTCCTTACGCCAACTGACTGTCCATGAGCCTGCTTCCACAGAGGCTCATGAAGCTGAAGACATTCCAGCAGCTGATCCCATCACTGCTGAAGACATTGGTCAACATGACAATGTAGAAGATGATGCAGTCCTTCCTCAGCAAGACAATAGCGAACTCGTCAGCATTGGTCGTCCATTGACGCCAATTGCCCAGGATGCCTCATGGGCGGATCGCCCACAAGAGGAAGAAGACAATGAGGCCCAGCCCACTCAATCTCCACAGGCGTCGCCCGCGTTGCGCAGGCTTCGCAAAGGTCCAAGGCCTCAAGTCTCTGCTGAAAACATTCCGGCTGCATCAGTCGAAGACGAAGAAGTACCACAAGTCCCCTCGTCTCACCAAGAAGCAGTTCTTACGGAGAACGTGCCTGTGTCCGACCCTCCAGCTCGTCAAGTGGAGGATGAAAATCGTGAGGCTGCCACAACTAACAGTGAAGCTAATGTGGAGCCCTCCCCACCAAAAGCATCAGAAGAAAGCGAAGCCACTGATCCTGACACTTCTGTTCCTGAGTCTGCTGCCGGTCCCTAGTTCGACTATCAGGTTGAGCACAGGCCTCAGGTACAGAAGCCAATCCCAAGACTGCCAAGGTTCCCAGGTCCTGCAGCACCTGGCTCCTTCGACATCAATGGCTTCAGGGCAGACAATACATTCTTCAATAGCTCCAAGAACCCCTACTCAAGGGAAAGGATTTCATCAGATCGGTTCTGGAGCTATCCTAAGCGAAGCTACTACTCATGCATACTATACAACCAAGGTCGCATCTTCCCACACAAGCGCCTTGACGTTGAAGCTATAGCTGGTTTGCCCTGCCTAGAAGAAGCTTTGGATTGCTTCAAGCAAGTTGGACTGCTGCCATTCATAACTGACCAAGAGCATTGGAATGAAGAGCTGCTGCTCCAATTCTATGCCACACTCCACATCCGTGGGTACAACAGAGATCTGAAGACTTGGGTCCTGGAGTGGATGACCGGCAATGTTCATCACGAAGCCAATGCATTTGACATCATTGAGCTCACTGGCTTGCCCACTCCTGGCGATCTCTTCGAGCAAGGCTGTCAGCTGCATATTGAAGCTATTGAGAGCATCTTTTAGAGGCCTGAACCTGATATGAGTCAGATGCTCAGCATGCTGAAACCATTGCCCCAAGATGCTGCTTATCCCACAGCGTTCTTTGTTGAAGACCTTGAGTATCTTCCAAGAACCATCTATCACATCATCAGGCGGACTCTCTGGCCCATTAAAGGCCACTCTCCAAATGCCAAGATCAAGGGAGCAATGAAGACTTTGATATTCTGTATCCTTCATGGAAAATGCTTCAATGCACAGGACTTCTTCATACGCCAACTTGCTGCATCAGGCTCTGATCTGTTTGGTTTGAAGTTCTACGCCCCTTGGGTAATGCGGCTGATCAAACTTCACTTTGCTATCTCGTATCAGCCCTCAGCCCGCAACCATCGTATCTTCTTGCCTAATGTGGATACCTCTGCTGAAGCCATCTATCCTGAGCCTGCCAAGCAACCTCTAAGTCTTCAGAATGCAGAACACCAGAGCTTTACTCAGAACATTGAAGGAGTTGAAGTAGTCTCTTGGGTGTATCCGTTGGCTGGCACTACACGTGCACCACGCCCTGCTTCCACCAAAGCCACTGACGGCACAACTGCTCCAAGACCCAAGAAGCGCACTCGTGTTCTCAATGACCGAGAGGTTCTTGTGGCCCTTCATCAAAAATAGGATAGGCATCATGACTGGCTGAAGCGTCAGATGAAAAGCCTCTTGGTGGATGTTAATCGCATTCGAAATCTTGCCACCAAGAATGCTTTCGTTACCCATGAAACCTGTCGCCGTACATGGAAAGGGCTAACGATGATGTGTTCTAGAGCTGATCTTCAAGAGGATGGCTTCACTGAGCGATTCAAGTTTGACTCCACACCTCCTAGAAGGGTTGTGCTGCGAGGAACACCACCCCTTGAAGACTTTGAGTTTTCTTCCTCTGTTGCCACAGTGACTGCTAGAGTTATCGAGGATGAAGATGATGCTACTTCAGTGCCACCTCCTTCAGCACACATCGATACTGTTCCAAGTTCGTCTGCACCGCCACACACCACCGAAGACCCTGCTACTTCACCTACTCATGGGACCGAGTAGATGCTCCATGTCTTCAAACCTTTTTGGTCCTCACTGACAAAAGGGGGAGAAGCATATGAGGTTGATAGTCTTCAAGCGGGTCCATATGGGCGGGTGCTTTATATTTTGCTATATTTTGCTTCGTGCTTACAACTCTCGTTTTGCTACATTTGGTTCTTTGAGTTGTAACACTTAAACTCGATGGTCGTCTGCTACTTATTTGCCAACTTGTTTTGCGATGATAAATTCCGCACTTAGATCATTCTGCAGACGTCCATTTTTCATTATGCATGTCATTATCTTCATATACTTTCACATGCATAGTGGAATGTCATCATAAAGTGAAGTGGATCTCCACAAGTACAACCTGCCATGTGCATTTGCATTCCAAAAGCAAATTACTTATATGCACATCTTCAGGGGGAGCCCTTGCAACTTATGAAGACAATTCCTTATCCTTTAAAATTTCACAGATTATATTCCCTGTTGAAAACTTCAACTAGTTTGTCATCAATCACCAAAAAGGGGAGATTGTAAGTGCATCTAGTGCCACCCCTAGTTGGTTTTGGAGTATTGACGACAAACCTAGTTGAGGGACTAATGTGTTTGTGAGAATTGCAGGATAACACAGGTAGAAGTCCCTCATTGATTCGGTTTTCCTACCAGAGATGACCCCTAAAAATGTACGAAGACATTGAAGTCAATGGTGGTATATGAAGATATTCACATTGAAGACTATGACAAGAGAAGACACCACGTGAAGCCTATGGAACTCGAAGACTTAGATTTTTCATAGTTCTCTTTCATTTTGTGTTGAGTCATAGGAACCACTGTACTGTTAAGTGGGGTCCAAGAGAACTAGTCAGAATGACTGAAGTGATGCCTAATTAAAAAAAACTTATGTCTTCGAGTGAAGACTATGAGAGCTAATCTTGTCCAGAGTCGGACAAGTTAGCTTTGCTTGTAGCCCAAGCAAAGTTGCCGTGTGAGTTTGAAATCTGACCGTTGGAACACGTGTCAGTTCCTTAGTGACCCAAGGTCATTTCGGACAAATCAGGTCGGGTTGCCAAGTGGCTATAAATAGCCCACCCCCTACAACCATAAACGGTTGGCTGCTCAGATTCAGTGCACGGCTTTTATCGTTTGAGAGCAACCCACCTCGAAGCCTTTGAGAGAGAATACCTAGCGAGGATAAAGCCCTAACCACCCAGAGCCAGAGAGAATTGGGCATCACTTAAGTCTTCTTGTCTGAGTGATCTGAAGACTTATTACACTTGAGGACTGTGCATCCTCCAGCCGGTTAGGCGTCGCGTTCTGAGCATCCAAGAGACATTGTGGATTGCCAGTGAACGAAGTCTGTGAAGGTTTGGGAGTCTACCTTGAAGACTTACCAGAGTGATTGGGCGAGGTCTGTGTGACCTTAGCTCAAGGAGAATACGGTGAGGACTGGGTGTCTTGAGCTGCGTGTTCAGGACTGGGTGTCCGGGACTGTGTGTCCTAAGGTTCAAATACCTAGTCGCTCCAACCAGACGTACAGTTGTCACAGCAACTGGAACTGGTCCAACAAATCATTGTCTTCAACGAGTCACTGGTTTCATCTTCACTTCCCTTTACTTACTGTTACTCGTTGTGAAGTCATTGCATGTTTGCTCTATCTTTTGTCTTCACTGAGTGACTGTGTGTTCTGTTTGGCTTCACAATATCTTCCTACCTGATCCTTACTACACTGCAGCTATTTGTCATTGTGCTTTCACTCTATTGAATACTTGACCATGGCTTGCCTAGTGTAGTCTACCTTCCGCTGCATAGTAATAGGCATATCTCTACTGTTTGTCTTCATAACTTCCACGTTTTGAAGACTTTCATAAAAATCGCCTATTCACCCCCCCTCTAGTCGATATAACGCACTTTCACTATGCGTCTCTCAGGCTTGGTCTTCGGGAGGTGGTGTAGAGAGAACTCCAAGGATGAAGGCATTCGTTGATGTAGTTGGGTCAAGCAAGGAGACCCTCTGTCCCCACTCTTATTTGTGCTTGCTACTGACTTGCTCCAGTCAATTCTTGATAAGGCCATGCACCTGAGTTTGCTTACCTCACCTCTGCAAGTGGAGTCATGCCCTGTCTTTCCCATTGTCCAGTATGCTGACGACACTCTGGTTCTCCTCCAAGCTGATGCAAAGCAACTTCATTGCCTCAAAGCACTCCTCAACACTTTTGCAGATGCTACTGGCCTTAAAGTGAACTATAATAAATCAAGCCTCATCCCAATCAATGTGCCATAAGACAAGGTGGAAATTTTGACAAATACTTTCCATTGCAAAAGAGAATCTTTCCCCATTCAGTATTTGGGAGCACCCTAGGGTCTTCATAAACCAACTGTGGAGCAATGCTTTCCTCTTGTCACAAGACTGCAGAAGAAGCTTCTGGGTTTATCTTCTTTCATGACACTGGCTGGCAGATTGTTACTAGTAAAATCTGTCTTAAACTCTCTGTTGATCTACCTCATGGGATGCCTTGATGTCCCTGTAACCATTAAAACTCAAGCTATCAAGTTTTTGAGGCTGTCTCTGGAGAGGCCCTGACCTAGAGGACCACAGGCCTGCTATGGTTGCTTGGAGCACTGTTTGTAGACCTAAGGATCAAGGAGGTCTGGGGGTGAAGGATATATTTGTTCAGAACAAAGCTCTGGTTCTCAAGAACCTACACAAGTTTTATAATAGGCATAACATTCCATGGGTCAACCTGATTTGGGAAACTTACTATAGCAATGATTTGTTGCCTTGCAGTAATTGGGTTGGATCCTTTTGGTGGAAGGCAAATCTCAAGCTCATTGACAACTTCAGATCTTTGGCCAGATGTCACATTGGGGATGGTAAAAGTGCTTTATTCTAGTCTGATCTATGGCATTCAGCTTGTTTACAGGACTTGTTCCCACACCTTTTCTCCTTTGTGAAGAACAAGAACACTACTGTGCACACCATTATTCATACTGAATTTCTGGAGGATCTGTTCCACCTTCCCCTCACTGTGCAAGCCTTCCAGGAATTTGAAAGTATGGAAGACATTTGTATTGCCATAAGGTCCTCTGCCTCCCTGGATTGCACTGACACCTGGAGTTACATTTGGGGTAATGGTCAATTTTCAGTTGCTAAGGCTTATAAAGTAATGATGGGAGTTAGAATAGTGCCCCAGCAGTTTAACTGGATTTGGAATAGCTCCTGCCAGCCCAAACACAAGGTGTTTTTTGGAGATTACTTAATGACAGGCTCAATACTAGGAACCTTCTACGCAGGAAAACCTTCCATCTGGAAAGCTACAACTGTGCTGTCAATAACTGTCCTCAGAGGGAAACCTTGCAGCATCTCTTTTGGACCTGCCCTTTTGCAACCCAGTGTTGGGATCTATTATGCCCTTCAAGACAAGCTAATGCTTCTGTGCTTAAAGCTTTTGCTGATCTCAAGCAGAAACTACATGTACCATTCTTCATGGAAATCATCATTCTAGCCTCCTGGGCTATCTGGATCGCAAGGAACAATCTGATCTTTCAAGCAATTCAACCTACAATTCAGAGGTGGAAAGTCATTTTCCTTGAAGAGCTTAACTTGCTAAGATTCAGAATTAAAAAGAGCTATGCTAGGGCTTTCTGTACTTGGCTTGACAGCCTTGTTCTGTAATTTTGTTTCTTTTCTGTAGATAGTTTTTTTCTTTCTTCTGGCTTACCTCAAGCCTTTGTACTGTTGGACCCTTGCTTTTATTTAATAATATAAAAATTGCAGTGGGGTTTTGCCCTACTGTGTATAGTCAAAAAATGTAGTTGGAGCTGGTGGAGTGGCTGTTGGAGGTGGTACTGAGGCTGTGGCTGCTGGTGCTGATATTGTTGCTCTTGTATTAGGTACATGCACTGCAGCAGACCTCTGTCCTCTAGGCACTCGCTGAAATGCATCTATTGTTGCCTTGCCTCTCTTCTCTTCTGCTTCCTCCTGAAGCTGCTCAACTGCTGTTTGAATCTTAGTTACCTTCAGATCAAGATCATAAAATTTGGTCTCTATGATCCTCTCCAAGCTCTCCTGGTTTTGAGTCAGGGTGGCCAAGCCCTTCTCAATCCTCAGTGTAGACTAGATCAGATATGCAAGTTGATCTCTTTAAGAAAACCTGAGATGCCTCTTCAACACTTGGCATCTTGGCAGCTTTCTCAGCCTTTGCTTTGGCTCTCTTCTCCTGTGCTTGAACTGATGATGATTCCTCCTCATTCATCACAATAGTATTATCTTCAAAATCAGGATAGAGGGGTAGATGCTCCTTATCCAATAGATATGTTCCTGTGCCCATCTTGGAGTTTATGAGCTCCTGAATGTGTGGAGCATACCCACAACTTCTCTTCTGGTCAGCAACAGTCCTCTTGATTGTCTCTACAATCAGACTCATGACCTTGAACTTCTGAGGGACATCAAAAAGCTGTAGCAGGTTGATAGAGTGCCCTCTGATCATCTTGTGATCTCCTGACTTGGGTAGCAGAGTGTGCCTTAGGATCCAGTTGATAGTAGGCAGACCAGCCAACAAGAAATGTATAGATCCAAGCTTGTGAGTCTCCAAGGCTTTATCTGGGATCTCCTTGTACATGTTAGCCATAGTGTTGTGGTCCTTCTTCTTCTTGGCATACACATCCAAGTCATCTTCATGTTCTTCTGGGGCATTTATCAATTTTTCTCATTCTTCAACAATGGACTAGTACCTAGTACCTTCTAACATCCAAATGATCTTCCCATCTGGGTAAAAGTGAGCAGTGGAGTAAAACTGCATGATCATCTCATCATTCCATTTTGTGAGCTTTTGTCCAACAAACTCATCTACTCCACATGCTTTGAAGCTGTCATAAACTCCTGGAAAGTGATCTTCATTCTCCTGGATGTATTCCCAATCAACCCATCTCATGTCACAAACAATGGGCTTCTTGTCAAGCAGAATAGTTTCATAAAAGTCTTGTTGTTCCTTTGTATGAAACCGGTAGTCAACTGCAGTCCTCCTCCTCACAGCATAAGGATCAGACTCTCTCCACAATCTCTGTGCTGAATCTACTGGATGAGCATCATTGTGGTCTGGAATCTTGGGCTTCAATTTTCTCAAAATAAGAGACTCATCATCTTATCCTCTAGCTTGAGGCACTGGGACATTGTTCTTTTCTTCAGCAGGTATACTTTTGGTGTTCCTGTTGGGCTTACTGGTGCCCCTGACTTTATAGCATCTCCCATAAGCTTCTGAGCTTTGGGTGCTGGTGCAGCATCCTCTTCTTCTTCTTATTCTTCTTCTTCATCTTCATCATCTTCAGAGGGATCTTTCATCATGGAGGGCTTGCCAATGACTCTAGCAATGTTCTTCTTGACTCTTTCCTTTCTCTTCTTTCCCTCTCCAACTTCTTTGGGTTCAAGAGTGAACTCAATTGTTTCTTGAGTAGAGGCTATAGCCTTCGACATAGGAATTCTCTTTGCTGGAGCCTTCTTATTCATTCCTGGCTTAACTGTAGCAGCGGTGCCATACTCCTTTTTCAGCACCTTCTTCTTGGAGCTTACTTCCTCCTCAGTGGCAACATAATCCTCATCCTCAGATTCTAAGGTTCTTTTCTTCCTAGATCTGGTGGCTTCCTTTGGCAAGTTGCTGGGAGTGCTCCTGCTGCCATCATCAGAAGTGCTCGAGGGATATGAACCCTCACTCAGCTCACTACAAAAAAATACACTTCCGTGATGATACGTGTTTGTCATAGTAGGTCGCTTTTTTTGTCATGCATGTACATCCATGACAAATTTATGACAGAATCAAGATAGTCATACCTGTGCTGTCGTAGAAGTGTTCCATGACATTACCAAAATTATCATCACGGAAGTGTCCACTTCCATGAATAAATCGCGCGTCACAGAAGTGCTTTCGTCAAGGGTGACCGACACGTGGCATCCACCGTAACGGAACGCCGTTAAGCTATCGGTCGGTTTTGGATCCGATAACCGTTAACAGCCCCGAATGGGGATTTTCCACGTGTAAAATCATCATTGGCTGGAGGAAACACGTGTCGGCTCATCGTTGGGACAGATGTCATCCACTCATTGGACAGAAGGCGCCTATGATACGTCGACACGTGGCACGGCCCAACAGAGGCCCATTCCTGTGAAAAGGCCGGCCCATTTGACTTGGTCAAAAGCTGGCGGGCCGGCCCATGGAAAGCCTGTTAACGGCATGTTCGCATATAGCCCATTTACAGCCCGCTAACCCAAGGCCCGTTACGCCCTATCCGAATTAGGCCCAGTAGCGTCATCTGGGCCGTCCAATATGATTCCGCCTGTTTTCACTTCTGGCCCATGTATAGCCCATGACGTCTTTTGGCCCATATGAGGCCCTTTGTAACTCTTAGCCCATTAGTGGCCCGTGCTGAAACTGGCCCGTAATGAACATTGTATTACTTTACACCCATTAACAGCCCGTGGTGAAACTGGCCCGTAATGAACAGTGTATCACTTTATACCCATTAATGACCCGTTATTCCGTTGGGCCGTTTCCAGCCCAAGTTAACTTTTGGCCTTCTGAGGGCCCATTTATTATTGGGCTCATTTGCAGCATTCGGTTACTTACGGCCCATTACTGTCATTTTCTGTTTGTGGGCCAAATTCAGCCCGTCGTTACAGTTGGCCCGTTTGTGGACCGTTAGTCTATTGGGCCATTTTCATAGCATCACCAAATACGGCCTATTAACGGCCCGTTATGGTCAGCCCATAAACGTATTATTTCCATTAAAGGCCCGTCTACGGCCCATTAAAGGCCTGTACAAGACCCATAAATGAGCCAGCGGCCCATGGATCCTACGAGACGTAGAAGGCCCATGGATCCTACGAGACGTAGAAGGCCCATGGATCCTACGAGACGTAGAAGGCCCATGGATCCTACGAGACGTAGAAGGCCCATGGATCCTGGTTGGGCGAATTGGCCCCTGTTTGAACGATATAGCATATTCAAAGAATTATCCTACTCAATACTATCACCTCTAAAAAGCCTACACTATTATAACAAAGAGATCAAGGCATAGAAAGGTAGAATAATCCTACACTATACAATAAAGAAATTACAGCCGATTATAGCCACTGGGCAAATACAGCTCATACATCATGGACGCGCATCAACTTAACTCCATTTGAACTATAATCTCTTCAGAAAATAGGATTGGCCGGATTCAGATAGCACAAATTTCAGTCTGCAAAATCTCCAATTCCTTCATGGTTACCTCAGTGTCTTGTTTCATTTTTTTGACTCCTGCATCTAATACCTGCATGTCCAGTCTCAACTTGTTGATTATACGTTGACAATCATGTACACGTTGTCTTGCCACCTCTAGTTGATGCTCGAGAACATCAGCACGTTCCAATTCCAATCCATAATCATTTCATAATGGCCATGCCGCACTGCTCGCAGATCTTTGTGTTGATGTCACTTCATCCTGAAATGTTTCTGTAAGTACACATGACTAGGGCAAAAATATAGTTACAACAGTGAAGCGAACAAGACACTATTTTGTACTACATGGCAAAACAGGACTAACAATAATGTTACACATCACTTTAAAAAAAATGTTACACGTCATGAAGCATAAGCATGTGATATTTTAAAAATTATAAAAAAGATAGTCTGTGCAACCTGCATACAGAAATCCCTCTTAGCTCACCAGAGGAGCATGATGTTGGGGCCCAATCGAAAACACAGACAAGTTACAAATTTAGAAAGTACGTTGCGTATAAGTAAGCAAGCAGTTGGCCATTCTGTGCCTCAATTAAAGTCTTAGGGAGCATAATGAACAGCAGAGGGTTTCATACAAACATACTACAGCAGGCAAAACTATGCAATCATTAGCGTAGTATAAACTAGATTGTGAGCCTCATGCAATAATAGTTGGTTAATAGACTTCAAAGCTTCAGGCACACTTCGACAGAGTAATTAAATGGTAAGGCCTTTAATGATGTCAACTAATAGTGATACAAGTACCGAACATCAGGCATGATTATTTGGGCATCTCATTAACTAAGGACAAATAAAGCAATTGAAAAGAGAAAATTAACTATGCCTGAAACAAACAAGGAATTGAACAGTTGAGTTGCATACAGTGACTTACCTTAGCAGGTTGAAGAGGCTCAGCGCAGCTCCTACCTCTCTTGCAAGGCTCCTTCCTAACATCTTGTACTTGGAAATCCTCAATCTTATCTTCATTGCACCCCCTCTGCAAGGTGACACAAACTAGTTACTCGTCTCCTTGGAAGATAAATATGCATACTTTCTAGTCTGTGATCACAAAAGAATGCGATTATAATAAAACAACACCACATAAAGAAACATGCCGCATCTCTTGCACTTGCACACAATGAAATGAGCATTTACTATGTCTGCACTATGTAAAAACTAGGCATACCTTCGAACTGGATCTCCAGGTACTCTTGGAGAGCCTACTGTAGTGTACAACCAAACCTTTATGTCACCTATGAGTTAGACAAGGCCCCACTACAGCAGCCCTTAGTGTTTAAATCATTGACAAGCTCTGTTAGAGTGTTATGTCATGAACAACAAGTAATCAAAGCAAACAGTCCTAGTATGGCTGGCTGATGCAAACAAGCAATTGAACAGATGTGTGAGCAAATCTTACATATCAAGAAAAGAAGCAAAGAAGGAGGCTTAAAGACCATCACTTGACTGACCAGATTTTGCAAGTATGTCAAACCACACTTGTTTTTTTCCATGCATAACCCTGACCCACTTTGCGTAGCCATTTACTATAGCATATTTCTACAACCCACCCACACAACTCTAAGCAAGGGTAGAGTCATGAACAATGCAAGTATCAATGGAGTATGCAACGGAGGCAAGCCTAGCAAGGTTGCCATTCAAGGTATATCATGCACTCAGTGAAGCAACGAAAATGCCATCATGATGTAAAATGGTTCATCATGGTCAAAGGGCTGCTTGCCTGTTTTAACAAAGTCTTCGAGGTCTTCAAATATCTCTGGTCCAACTCCAAGCATTTCGCCTACTTCGTCAACTATCGTTGAAAGCAACCATAATAAGCAACACAACAAGGTAGGAAATAAAAGTGCTCTAAAAAGTGAGTTGGCCTTTTCTAGGATACCCTTGGTCATATTAAGAATGACCAAGGTGGTTTCACTGGGATTTGATCAATGGATATCTCTGAACATTTCAATATGATGGAATCAAGGGAGTAATAGATTTGCAAGAAGTGTACAGGAAAATTATTTTTAAAAAAGGATCGAAGGCACCCATTTATCAAGGAATGGTTTAGAAGCATATAGGAGTTGGTTTTACTGGATTTGGAGTTCAAATCATTTTCCTATGAATTTGCAAAGTTGGCAATATATCGAGAAATGGACCAATACTACATGTCGCATGTAAAGTATTGGGAAAAATGTTCAGAAACTAAGTTTGAACTTATAAGTATCTAGGAGTTAGAATCATTGCATTTGGATAAAGAATGGGCCCACTGTGATTTTCTAAAGTTCAGCACGGACATAAGAAAATAGGATTTATTAAATATGTGTGAAGGGAAGTGTTCTGGAAAAATGTGCAAATAGCACCATGTGATAGGGCATGGTTTTAGTAACTACTGGAAATTTGAATCATCAAGTTTGGAGTTAATTTGAATTGTTTATGGATTTTGGAAATTTACTGAAAAAGAAAAAGGAAAAGAAAAACATTTAGGTTATACCTAAAGCGCGTGCTAAGCGCAATATAGCACCGCTGCACACTGGGCCGGCCCAGTTGCTCGGCTGCACGCGGGAAGGGCCACGTCGAAGGCGCTCTCACGCTTTACGCTTTCGCTGCCGGGAAACGGCCCGCACAGAAACCGTGTCCACTTAACTCATGGGCCCGCCCCACTGTGCCGCTGACGCACGGGGCCCACATGTCGGGTTCGTCCCCCACCTCCCGCTCTCGAACAGTGGTGAGGCAGGGAGGCAGGGCCGAACGCTTGCGGGCGTGGGCTCCGGCGGCACAGGCCACCTCCGGCGATGCCCGGCATACCGGCGGGTTCACGAGAGCGTGACACACCCGCCAAGGTGTGCCACGACTGCTGGGGCGGTCGGATGCGGGCGGTGCATCACCCGCGGCGGATGGAGGCGGCGGCGAGATTGGGGCATGGCGCTGCAGCCGCGGAGAGGAAGGAGTGGAGCGGGGGAGATATGAATGATGGCAGCGGCGATGTTATGAGACGATGAGGTGGAGAGTAGGGGCTCGGGTTGTGCGAATTTAAGCCGAGGCCGACAGCAAGGCTCCGGCCATGGTGGTGGATGGAGGGCTCGGGGAGAGGTTTGGCTTCATTCCGTGGGTCGCTGGGAGGGAGAGAGGGCGAAGGGGATCCAGAGGGAGGCCTGGGGAGGCTCTATATGGCGAGGCCACGTCTCACCGTGGACGTGGCCTACGGGCACCCGCGCAAATGGCCGTGGTGGCCACAGGAGGAGGCTCGGGGCTGTCTGCGGTGCTCGTGAGCATTGCGTAGGGCTCCAGGAAGAGCGAGGAGGAGCAGGGCGAGCTCGAGGGGGTCCCTGGCATGGGCGCATGCATTGGCCGAGCTGGGCGGCGTCTGGCGCGCGCCTCAGGGGATGAGAGAGAGGGGGAAGGAAGGACAGCACGGTGGAGTGTTGCGGACGTCGAGGCACCTCGACTGGCGCAAGGGGGAGGCTCGAGGTGGTCGGGTGGCTTGGGAAGAGAGCAGCTACAGTGCGTGGGAGCACTGTAGCGCGCTCTGGAGCACGCCTTTGGCATGCCATGGCACAAAAAAGGGGAAGTGGGCGCGGCCACTTGTGTCCAGTAGTGCTAGGGAGTAGTAAAGAAATGTGGAGAGGCATTGGATGCCCTGGAGAGCCAGTAGGAGAGGAGAGAGGTTGAGGGAAAGAGAGAAAATGGCTGTCCAGAGAGGTAAATGGGGGTGTTTCACCCCTCAATCATTGAGTAATGGCCAGGGGAGAGTTACTGGAGGTAGGAGAAGACTAGGAGGGGCTGTGGTAAATAGATAGGGTCATGGAGATTAGTGGAAGTGGTCAAAAAGGTGGTTTTGGAAATTTTGCAGAAGGTGTTTGTTGTAGGTTTGGGCAAGTAAATTAACTCCACTTGACATGAGAATTAACAGGATCAAGTGTCACACATAATTGAGGTTGACCACCAAGTTTGAGTCCATTTTAAGAAAGTTGCCAATGCAACTTTTGTAAACCCTAGAAATCAGCAGAAATGGCTTTACCAAGATTTAGTCATGCAAATCTATTCTCCTTGATGCACCACTTGGTGTAGTGTCATCATTTGAGGATTTGAACATGTCCACAAAAATTCAGATCAAAAGGACACACTTGGCAATGTAGAGTTGTTCAAATTTGGTTCTGGACAGAAAGGGTTTTGGGGTACTTTGATCAAGATAACATTCTCTCCAACTTGTGCCATTTGGTCTAGGGCAGATTATTAGACCATTTGAGCATGTGCACCTAGTTTTAGAGCATTTGGACATGTTTGACAATGCAAAAATGTTCAAACTTGAAAAAGGACAGAAGTGGTTTTGAGAGGGTTTCATGGGGTTATACTATTCTCCATGACATGGTACTTGGCAAGATCATCAAAAATGTCATATGTGACATGTTAGAATTTTCTTGGATTTTTATGAAAATATTTCCTGTAGAAATATTTCAAATCCTTGAAATGAGCAGAAATGGTTTTGGGAGGTTTTGTCCAATACTTTGAACATGACCATGTGTTTAAACTCTTACATATGGACAATATATATCCACTGAGCTTCCCTAAATTTTCTCAAATATTTTTGAAACATTAAAATAATTTTAACCTATTAAAGACCATTTCTGGCCTTAAGAAAAAGCCTTTAAATCAAATAGGAAAATAACTTCTAAAATTATATTTTTGTGGTTTCTGGGTATCCTATATCTAATAGGAGTCAAACATATTCTTTTAAAGATTTTTCATACCCCAAATCAAGTACTTGCAGTGCAAACCTCAATTCAGGGTTTTTTGGAAAACTAAATTTAGAAAATACTTTTTGGCCAAATTATTTTTGTAAGAAAATTCTATAATGTACTATACACATGGCATGATCATTGGTTCAAGAGTTTGGAGCAAGGAGATGAAGTATAGGAGTTGGAGGATTTATTTGATTTTTAGAGCACTTGCAAACAACAGACAAAAATCCAATCAAGGCAAGGTCCAAAACACTCAAAAGTTTTTGTTAAACCATAATTTATCATGATTATTAGCTAAAGTGTTGTGGCATGAAAACCAGGGTGTGACAAAGTCACTCCCCAACAAGAGCAACTTCACCAAGAAGACTCCTCCCAAGGCATTGGTGGTACAAGAAGAGTACAATGAGGATGATGACGATGATGAAGATGGTGAGTTGGCTGCCATGGCCTCAGTTCCCATTGCGACGACTCCACGGGTGTCTCTCTTCGACTCACCCAATGAGAGCATCACCGCCAAGTGCCTCATGGCTAATGCCACCAACAAGGTAACCCCCAACATCAAAACTACCATCATTAATCATCCTTCTTCGACGGATAGCATTGATGAACATGAGGGAGCTAATGTGGAGGCAAATGAGTTTGAGGCCTTTATGGGCAAACTTAAGGGTAAATCCAAGAAGCACTTTGTTGCTCTCTTGGAACAATTTGGTGAATCCAATGACATGATCGAGGCTCACGAAGATACCATCACTAAGATGGAAGGGCATAGTCGTGATTATGACGATGAGATTTCGGATCTTTCCAATGCTCTTAAGGAAGAGCGTGGTCTTCGTTTGGCTCTTGAGGAGTCACACAACGTTGATCATGCTAAGTTAAAGAAAGATTATGATCATGTTCTCATTGTTTCTCATGTGCTAAACTCCGAGAAGGCAAGAAGAACCTCAACGACCTCTTGATCAACCAAAAGGGAGTTGTGGCCAAGGAAGGGGTGGGGTACATGCCCGAGTCCAAGAACAACAATAAGAATGACAAGACCAAACGACCTCCTCCTCTCATGCAAACCTTTGTGAAGGAGGGAGAGAGTGCTTCCAAGGAGAAGAAGAACAATGCGAAGGGTGGCGCTGTCAAAAAGGGCAATGCCACTCCTCTCATCAAAGCCGGCGAATTTAATCCTTCTTATATGTTATGTCGTGCTAGTGATGGGCATGTCTATGCCAAATTCGTTGGTTCTCCTCATGAATACATTGAATGGTCTATTTGGGTTCCAAAGACCCTTGTTACTAACATCAAAGGACCCATTACAAAATGGGTACCTAAAACCAAGCATTGATCTCTTGCAGGTGTTTGCTTTCGGTGGGGGATCATGGTTGCTCGATAGCGGAGCTACAAATCATATGACCGGAAGCAATGACTTGGTGGTGGACGTGCACAAGATTCCATCTATGCCCACCAATGTCGAGTGGGGTGACGCATCATCTTCTAAGGTATTGGGACTTGGCAAGGTGGTCATCTCTCATGATCTCACGATCGAGAAGGTCATGCTTGTTGAGTCCCTTGCATACAATTTACTTTCCGTTCGTCAACTTGCAATCATGGGCTTTGCCACTTTCTTTGATATCGATACCATGGCCATCTTGTGGAGCAAGACTCTTAAAGTAGCCTTTGTTGGGCATGTCGAGAACGGTCTATATGTGATTAACTTTTCGGAGCGACCCACTAAGACCGCGACATGCCTAATGGCTAAAGTTTATGTGGGATGGCTTTGGCATCACCGTCTAGCCCATGTCAATATGAGATCTTTGCAAAGTCTTCTCAAGGGGGACCATGTCCATGGACTAACGAATGTTAGTTTTGCTAAAGATCGTGCTTGCAGTGCTTGTATCGAAGGAAAGCTACATGAGAAGGCTCACCCTCCCACGACTATCATTTACTCAAAGAGGCCTTTGGAGATCCTTCACTTGGAACTCTTTGGGGCTCCATCCTTCGATAGTCTTGGGGGTAGGAAGTATTGCTTGGTGATTGTGGATGACTACTCAAGATACACTTGGGTGTATTTCTTCAAGAGGAAGAGCGAGACCCAACAAACCGTCATTGACTTTGCAAATGAAGCACAACGTCAACACAATGCAAAGATCTTGACAATAAGAAGTGACAACGGCACCGAGTTCAAGAACTACACCTTGGATGAGTTTCTTAGTGATGAGGGGATCAAGCATCAATATTCCGCACCTTACACCCCTCAACAAAACGGTGTTGCGGATAGGAAGAACCGGACGTTGATGGATGCGGCAAGGACCATGATGGAGGAGTTCAAGTCTCCGTACAACTTTTGGGCCGAAGCCATCAACACCGCGTGCCATGCATCCAATCGGCTCTACCTCCGCAAGGGCTTGAACAAGACTCCATATGAGATACTCACCGGTAACAAGCCCAACCTCAAGTACTTTCGGGTGTTCGGGCGTAAGTGTTTCATTCTCAAGAAAGGTGTTCGGTTGTCTAAATTTGAGGCTAGAGCTTTTGAGGGCATATTTGTTGGTTATGCTACAAACTCTTATGCTTACCGTGTCCTCAATAAATCCACGGAACTTATTGAGGAGACGTGTAACATGGAGTTTGATGAGAATAACGGCTCCCATGTGGAGCAAAGTGGTACTTGTGATGTAGGTGATGAAATTCCTCCTCAATCCATAATAAGAATGGGTGTTGGCTTTATCCTACCCATTTAGGAACCCCTTGTGGCCGAAGGAGAAGAACAATGCTCCACTCAAGTGGAGCCATCACCAACCCAAGGCCCACACGCTTCCGAAGAACAACATGAAGGCCCTCATCCACAAGAACATGACCTAGGGCAAGATCATGCTCAAGTCGGTGTTGACACATCAAGTGATGCCCAAGGTCAAGTTCTCTCCTCCGTGCAAGTTCAAGAACAAGAACAAGCTCAAGACGACGCTCAAGATGATCAAGTGACCACTCCTCGTCTCACACCCGAGGAGGAATTGGAGCGTCGTGCCGCCAAGGTTGCTCCCAAGCTCTCCACCAAGGATCATCTCATGACGAATGTTCTTGGAAGCTTAAGAAAGGGGGTAAGCACTCGTAGACAATTAGCAAACTATTGTGAGCATCACTCGTTTGTCTCTTGTGTTGAACCCCACAAGGTCTATGAGGTGCTCGAAGATCCGGATTGGCTCAATGCCATGCATGAAGAACTCAACAACTTTGAGCGCAACAAAGTGTGGAGATTGGTGCCAAGACCGACGAGGAACCACAATGTCATTGGAACCAAGTGGATATTTAAGAACAAGCAAGATGCCCATGGGATTATCATTCGCAACAAGGCTCGTTTGGTAGCACAAGGCTACTCCCAAGTCGAGGGTATCGACTACGGTGAAACCTTTGCTCCCGTTGCTCGTCTTGAATACATTCGCATGTTGATTGCATATGCTTCTCATCATAACTTTAAGTTACAACAAATGGATGTGAAGAGTGCTTTTCTTAATGGTCCCATTAATGAATTGGTTTATGTCAAGCAACCCCCCGGGTTCGAGGATCCCTACTTTCCTGATCATGTGTATCAACTCGATAAGGCACTCTATGGCCTTAAACAAGCCCCACGTGTGTGGTATGACCACCTTACCGAGTTGTTACAAGACCGTGGTTTTGAAGTTGGGCTAATCGACCCCACTCTTTTTACTAAGAAGTTCAAAGGGGAGTTGTTTGTGTGCCAATTATATTTTGATGATATTATCTTTGGTTCCCCTAACAAAGCTTTCAATGAGGAATTTGCCGCTCTCATGACCTCAAAGTTCGAGATGTCTTCCATGGGAGAGTTGAAGTTCTTTCTAGGGTTCGAAGTGAAGCAAAGAAGAGAAGGAACAGTCATCAACCAAGCCAAATACATTCAAGACATGCTCAAGAGATTCAAGCTTAAGTGATTTCAAGCCGTCTTCCACTCCAATGCCCACCAAGTGCCAACTTGACATAGATCCCAATGGTAAAGCGGTGGATCAAAAGGTATATCGTTCGGTGATAGTCTCCTTGCTCTACCTTTGTGCATGTAGACCGGATATCATGTTGAGTGTGGGAATTTGTGCACGGTTTCAAGCCGCACCTAAGGAAAGTCACTATGTGGCGGTCAAACGAATCTTTCGATATTTGGCTCATACCCCAAACTTTGTCTTATGGTACCCAAGAGGAGCAAACTTCAAGCTTGTAGGGTATTCGGATTCCGATTGGGCGGGAGACAAAGTGGATAGGAAGTCCACTTACGGAGGGTGCCAATTCCTTGGTTGCTCTTTGGTAAGTTGGTCTTCCAAAAAGCAAAGTTGTGTGTCTCTCTCGTCCACCGAAGCGGAGTATGTGGCAACCGGTAGTTGTTGTGCACAACTCTTATGGATGAGGCAAACTTTAAAGGATTACGGTGTCATTTGTGACAAAGTGCCTCTTTGGTGTGACAATGAAAGTGCCATCAAGATCTCTCTCAACCCGGTGTAACACTTCAAGACGAAGCATATTGAATCCGGTATCACTTCATCCAGGATCACATTAGGTGACGAGAGATCGAGCTCAACTATGTCAACACTCATGATAACCTTGCAGATATTTTCATGAAGCCCTTGGATGAAGCAAGATTTCGCGAGTTAAGGAATGAGCTAAATATCATTGATTCGAGCAATGTTTCTTGAACCCTTGCACACCCCACCATACTCAACTTGTTGTCTTGTTTAGATGTAGGCATAGACATAGGGGGAGTATTGTTCTCTCAATGAACTCTCCCTCCCCCCATTATGCATAAATTGATCAAGTCTTTCACATTAGCCATGTTTGATGGTACTTGTGGTTCAAAGACGAGTTTTGGTCATGGGCCCAAGGATAATTCTTCGCGGTGCCATACCAATTGACTCAAACATAGGTGGCTACGGCCACTGCCCTCTCTTTGGAGAGGTGGTGTCTCGTGGTTGTTTCGTTTTGTCGTTTGTCTTTTTGCCTTTGTGTGTTGCGTGGTCTTGTGGTGTCGTGTTGCCTCGGAGTGTTCGTGCAAAGACCTCTTTTTTGTGTGCTTGAAACGTGCATCTTCTTGAGCCCACGGTACTACCGCGGCTTGCCGCGGTACTACCGCTTTGAGAGGTACGGTACTACCGCACTAGAGCGCGGTACTACCGCTCAGGTGCGGTACTTCCTCCGAGCGGTACTACCGCGATGAGGCATGGTACTAACACGCCATCGAGTGAGCATGGGGGTTATGACTCGGGCAGGGGAGTTCCAACTCCCCATACCCATTCACTCGTCTCTCTCCCCACGTCTCTCTCTCTTGCTCAAGAACGGCGCCACTCTCCTCAGATTCCGACCGGTGGGATCGTTCCCCACCACTTCATCTTTCCATGGACCAAGGTTTTTCCCCAAATCCCTCTTTTTCTTGGTTGTTCTCTCGCTTCTAGGTTTTTGGGGAGATGCTTGTTGTTCTTGAGATTTTAGGCCAAATCTGTGCAAGAGTAGGATGTAGGAGAGTCGTGTTGGGTAGGAATCATACTTGATATGTTGTCTTGTGGTAGATTTGTCCAACCGTAGTACCGCCGCGGTTTTGCGGGATTTTCTCAGATTTGAACTTGTTCGGATCTGACGCGGTGCGGTACTACCGTGTCTCATGTGCGGTACTACCGCTCGTGCGGTACTACCGCCCATCAGGTGCGGTACTACCGCACTAGCTCGTGCGGTACTACCGCCCATCAGACGCGGTACTACCGCGCTAGCTGTGGCACTAAGATCCTACTACCGCTCCTAGACCCGATACTACCGTGACCTTACACAGTACTACCGCGACTAAAAGCGGTACTACAATCTTAGTACCGCAGCACTTGGCAGTACTACCGTAGGAGTCAAATCTCTCTCATGGCAATTATCTTGTGTGCTCTCTGCATGTTTCTTTTGCTTTGTTGCGGTCTTTGCATTGATCCTTCTTGCTTGTCGTGTGTGTTTTGCGCTTTGTGTCTTAGGTGGTGGCTCTCGCCGTTCCAATCCCAGTCGTGACACTGGCTCCAAGCGTCTGCGCAATCCCCAAGATGAAGCACCAGAGGGCTCCAATGCCCCCAAGCGCAATGTCAAGACCACTGCCAGCAAGCAAAAGGAACCTGCTAAGGGCATGGACGAGATTTCAGTCAATGAGTATGTCGAACGCCGCAAGATCAATCCCTATGTGAATCCTCGGGCTATCCTCAGAGGCACCGAGTTGTTCTGGACCAAGCAACATGCTCTCATCTATCTAGATGTGATCAAGAACAAGCAGAATACCTTCGTGGATGTCAAGTGAATAGACATGAATCACATGCGGAAGGAAAAGTTTCGTGACTATTTTGGAGAGACTCTGGACTTGGTGGAGCAGTTTGCTATTGAGCATGTGATCTCCTTTCACCTTGACTATGACCCTGAGCTTATCTGTCAGTTCTTTGCCTCAGTTTACTTTCATCCCGGGGATGAGCGGAGGATGACCTGGATGACCAACGACCGTCAGCTGTCTGCTACATGGAAGGAGTTCATGGATCTGCTTCACATTCCTGATGACAGGCTTCACACACCCATTGGTGTCCGCCCCCACGCCAACTCTGAGTCTGCCAACAAGAACCCGCTTCAGCCATTCCTTGTTGAGAAGGTGCTCCCCAATGGCAAGTCGACTTGGGTGCTGAACTCCTTTCTGGATATCATGCATTGCATCTTCCACAACACTCTGTTCCCACGCATTGGCGACAAGGACAAGGTTCATTCTTATCTAGTGGTCATGTTGCTCCTGTGTGCAGAGGCACGTCCATCTCACACTCAACCACTTGATGTCTCACACATCATGTGGTGTGAGCTTTGGTTTGCGGTGTTCACTCGCAAGGTACCTATCTATGGACCGTACCTGTTTCTGTTGCTCTCCACAGCTTGGGAGAAGATGTACCCTAGTGATGAGTTCCTTGCTCCAGACTGGATTTGGCATGAGTCCATCAGTCTCCGCGTCAAGCCCAACTGGGCCAACACTACTACCCGTGCTGAGGCTTCTACTGCTAGGAGGGCTGTTGGTCAGGAGGAGGCTGGTGCAGAGAATGTTGCTGAGGACCGTGCTGCTAGGTCCACCACTCCTTCCTCTGAGCCGTCGTGGGCCAAGAAGTTAAAGGACAAGATGAAGACTCTCTTCTGCATGCAGGCAAAGGGACAGTACATGACTCATGTGGCAGACAAGGAGAGTCGCCGCCGTGACAAGAAGGTTATGAGGCTCTTTGGAGAGGATGTGTCTGGCGGTTCTGAGGACGTCATCACGCCAGAGGCTGCCTGGATGGCGAAGCAGGGGTACAAGTGGACCAGTTCAGAGGAGGACATCAAGGAGTCCGTCCCCGCCGCTGAGTCTGATGAGGAGCACGAGGAGCAGTGGGATGACTTCTCTGCCTGAGCCACCCCGTGTGTGTAGGTGTCCTCTCTGCCTTTTTGGCGTCTCGATGCCAAAGGGGGAGAGAGTGTAGGGATTTGCGTTGTGTCGTGCTTGGTGTGTTTGCTTTGTCGTTTGAACCTCGTTTGCCTCGTTTGCCTTTGTTTGGTTTGTGCCTTCGAGACTTATCCTACATATGGTGTAAGATATATGCACTCTATCTATCTTAGTTAACTTATGTTTGTGCTATCTTGTCTAGTGTTAGCCTTCCTATTACTAGATATGCCTTGTCTCTATAATGTAGGGGAGCTTTGATCCTAGTATGTGTGCCGTGCAGTCCAAAGCACCCATCTAGTTGGCACACATCTAGGGGGAGCCTGTCTATATTCTAGAGAGGAGGGGTTTGCGGTTGCTTAATATTATTTCCCTTGTGCAAATCCCATATTGTCATCAATCCACCAAAAAGGGGGAGATTGTAAGGGCATATTTATCCCTAAGGTGTTTTGGTGACTGATGACAACGCGTTTGCAGACTAATCGTGTGCCTTGAGTATCCCAGACATTTCATCGCTAGGCACAAGACGGTTGGGTGCCCCTCGAAGACTGTTGAAGACGGCGTCTTTTCTACGGTTCTTTTTGGTGGATTTGAGGCGTAGGAAAGCCGTACTATTAAGAGGGGGTCCGCGTCGGAAAGGTTTGGGTGGAATATCATGTACACGTTTCTTCCTTGTCCCCTCCTTTCCCTTGCACCTTGGAGCTTCCTCCGTTGTTTATCTCATCACCTTGTTTCTGCCTGCTGTGTTGGCCTGCGGTAGTACTGCTCCCAGGTGAGCGATAGTACCGTAGGCACCAGCGGTAGTACCGTGTTGCGGTGCGGTAGTACCGCAGGTGCCCACGGTAGTACCGCTCCCCTGGAGCTGCACTACCGTGGCCCACCAGGCTAGTACCACTTCCCCGCGGTAGTAGGCGCGGATGTAATTTTTTACATCCGCACCTACCACGGTAGTACCGCTTTCATTCCGCGGTAGTACCGTGCTCAGCTGCCAGGTGGTAGTACCGCCCCTCTGCGGTAGTACTGTGTCGGGTTTTCGCTTCTTCCGTTTTTCAGCGGAGGTAGGCATGGTTGTTTCCTTATCCTCTCTCTTCCTAGGCTAGGGGATTCCTGCCTTGCGGTAGTACCGCAAGGGGGAGAGGTAGTATCGCGCCCGCAGAAGTACCGCCCTCAGCACTTGTGCCTCAGGTCTGCCCTAGCCGTTGCTGCTGCAACGGTAATACCGCGGGCCTGCACGGTTGTACCATGTGACCTTGCAGTAGTACCGCTTGGCAGCAAGCGGAAGTAACGCGTTGCCCCATGGTAGTACCGCTTGCCTAGTGCGGTAGTACCGCTGGCCGCGGGCTGGTAGGTGGATAACGGTTGGATCTTTGTCCCTCACTATATAAGGGGTCCCCTTCTTCCCGGTTGACTCATGTCTTCCAACCCTAAGCTCCATTGTTGCTCTAAGCTCCATTCTCGCCCGATCTCACTCCCTAGCCAATCAAACTTGTTGATTTGCTCGGGAGTGGTTGAGAAGGCCTCGATCCACACTTCCACCAAGAGAAATTCGATTCCCCCCACTAATCCCTTGCAGATCTTGTTACTCTTGGGTGTTTGAGCATCCTAGACAGTTGAGGTCACCGCGGAGCCATAGTCCATTGTGGTGAAGCTTCGTGGTGTCGTTGGGAGCCTCCAATTGAGTTTTGGAGATTTCCCCAACCTTGTTTGTAAAGGTTCGGTCGCCGCCTCCAAGGGCACCAATAGTGGAATCACGGCATCTCGCATTGTGTGAGGGCGTGAGGAGAATACGATGGCCCTAGTGGCTTCTTGGGGAGCATTGTGCCTCCACACCGCTCCAACGGAGACGTACTTCCCCTTAAAGGGAAGGAACTTCGGTAACACATCCTCGTCTCCACCGTCTCCACTCTTGGTTATCTCGTGCCTTTACTTATGCAAGCTTATTTGTGTCATATCTCTTGCTTGCTTGTGTTCCTATCCTTGTTGCATCATATAGGTTGCTCACCTAGTTGCATATCTAGACAACCTACTTTGATGCAAAGTTTAAATTGTTAAAGAAAAGCTAAAAATTGTCAGTTGCCTATTCACCCCCCTCTAGTCAACCATATTGATCCTTTCAATATCCCTTGCGCATATTTAAACCACCAATTAACGATTGTGTGCGTACCATAAACTAGCCATGACTCTGTATGCTGGACTAGCAGGCACTCTAAGGGAGCCTAATGTAGTGCACTGGAATTCCTACATGCCACCTATGATTTTGTGTAATGTACTACCCCTATTCCTAAATATATGTCTTTGTAGAAATTCCAGTATGGACCACATACAGATGTATATAGATGCATTTTCGAGTGTAGATTCACTCATTTTGCTCCGTATGTAGCCTATAGTGGAATCTCTAGAAAGACTTATATTTAGGAACGGAGGTACGAGGTAGTATCATGTATCACATCTACATATCTAATTTAGCAGCCAGTAGTTGAAATCATTGTCTGCATAAAGGGATTACTGGTCGAAAATCCTAGCAAAGCACGCTGGCAGGCACAGAACAATACAAGAGAGAGAGAGAGAGACACGCTTACAAGATCATAGCAATGCCTCAGTCCAGGATCTTGGTTGGCCAAGCTGTTAGATCCAGAAGAAACATCGTCCTTGTAGTTTTTGCCAGCTGCATAATAGGTAACAGCGACCGGTTAGTATATTTGAAGTACATTGGGCAAGTGATGCTGGACGGGTTTAAAGGTGACAAGTACCTAGGCCGTGGCGGGTGCTTGGCATCTCTCCAGACTGTGGGAATCAGGTTAGAAAAGTCGAGGGTGATGACGCTGCGCTGGCTGTCGGGGTCCGGTAAGGAGATCTAGAACCGTCGAGTAGGGTGTTTGTGGAGCGGCTCCGGTAGGGTGGACTACGGTGTGGGCAAAGAGGATCTATGGCCGTGGACGAGGGCGTAGGTGAAGCTGCTCCGGTGGTTGGGTTAAGGATGGTGTCAACGATGCGGATCTGCGACCGTGGACGGGGCGTCAGAAGCTGCTCCGGTGGTTGGGTTAAGGGTGGTGTCGACGATGCGGATCTGCGGCCGTGGATGGGGCATCAGAAGCTGCTCCGGTAGGTTGGATGAGGGTGCGAGGAAGCGGATCTGAGGCCGTAGACTTGTGAGTTGGCAAAGCGGCCCCGGTAGGGTTGAGAATGGTATAGGCGAAGCTACTCTGGTAGGGTTGAGGAAGGTGTCGGCGAAGCGGCTCCGGTAGGGTTGAGGAAGGTGTCGACGAAGAGGATCAGAGGCCATCGACGGGGGCGTCGGTGGGGCGGCTCCGGGGGGTGTGGACGAAGCGTCTCCGGTGGGGAGTACGAATGAGCCGCTGCAGATGCGCGGCGGTTGACAAGATTACCGGCGAAGCAGATCCGACGTCGTGGACAAGGCCAACACTGAATGGGCTGTGGTACAGTGGTGGATGAGCAGTCTTCTTGTTTCTAGGGGAGGTGGGAGGGGTAGATGCGGCCGCAGAAGCAGATCCGGCGAGGTGGACGCCGCTGGCAGTGAATGGGCTATGGTACGCCGGTGGATGAGCAGTGTAGGTTTTCGAGAGGGGGGGGAGAAAGGGCGATGAAGTACGGATGGCGTGATGTAAGATGCTCTGGTGCTGTGGAGTTAGTCGTTTTTGCGGGAGGGGGAGAGGAAATGGGGGTGCCGTGTAGTGGGGGAACCGGAAGTTACCAAAGCAGCCCCGACCTATCATGTAGATGAGGGCAGTATTGTAACTGTTGGTCTCCGTGCACCAAGGACAAAAGGGGGATTTCGTATGCTAAAGACTAAGGTGGCGGAAATTTTAGAAGGAGGCCGGAGATTTTGCCGCCCGCGGGATCGTTCGTATCCAGTTTCAACTAATTTTGGACCATGCTAGCGGGAAGGTCATGCTAGACTGTGTACACGGGGCACGCGTCAGCAGTTAATAACTGGCGTGAAGTCCACCCCAGAAAAAAAAATAACTCGGGATGATGCGCCGATAACTTGGACGTTCACTCGGGCGCGGCCAATCGTACGGGTGTAGTGGCGCGTTCACAAAAAGGGATCAAACGCTCAGCCTATGTATTTCTCGTGTAAATAGATAATTTAGTGCCATTGGTTATTTACTTTAAACATAATGCATTGACGTGTTAGTGTAGAGGCGCACAAAAAGAAATGGATATTGTAGTCAGCTACTTAAAAGTGTTACCTCATATGATTACATAGCCTCCATTTCATAAATTGCGTACCCGTTGAATTCATATATGAATATTACATATATTACTTCAAAATAGAAACTTAAATCATCCAAGACTAATGAATTTGAATGCAAGAGTAACAATGGTGCATGTTCATGATAGCTACATTGGTTGTTTGAAGAAACATCACTGTAACTTTGGCATGCACAACTAAAAAGGCTTATTTAAATAGAAAAAAATGTGATATCTGAGTGTCCAATCTTTATAGCGTTGAATCGATATTGTACCTTTGGCCACAATACGAAGTAGATATTGACTTATGTTCAAGCGATGCACGTCCACGATCGCTAGATAGTGATACGTGAATGAATTGTGCAATCTCTCTCACACGCATACATATCTCATTTCCTTGTGGGCATCGGAATCACACACGCGCACTTCGTGTATTTCTCTCCCTCCGTCAGGGTTAAATTCGTCTTTCTACCCCATCCTACAAGTCTCTCACACAGAAACACACACACTCTCTATGTCTAACATGCCCACCCCTTTAATTCCGCCCACCCACAGCCACTAATGTCTCTCACACATATGCTATCTACCTATCCCTTAATATAGCTAGATATGTGTCACACAAACTTCTTCTCCCTACTAGCAAGATGCCCCTGCGTTGCACGGAACATCAAGATGCATTTGTATGAGAAGTTTATCTTGTGGGAGAAAAGTATGAACGAGGGAATGCCTTATTTGCAAATGCGGAGAGGGGTATGGGTATCTTTTTGCAAAATTGCCATAGTTTCCTTCCTGTCCGTCGGATATAAATTGGATGGCCTATATTGCAGGATGGCAGGAACACCATCATCACCAACTCTGTTTTTTATAAGAGTAGAGATATGTGAGTGTCACTGCCCCCCCACACCTCGATCTTGATACTAATCTATCGACTGGCTTCTCTCTCAAACATACACACACACTACCCGGCAGCGAAGGAGTAGGGTGGCACATCGATCTTGATAATAATCTATCTACTCCTCTTTCAAACACACACACACACACTCGCTAGTTGTGCCTCTGTGCCTACCGTGCACACTCTCGATACATCTTTCTCTCCCCCCAACAATGACAACAGAAGGGTGACAACTCGATCTGATCATAATCTGTCAATTGGTTTCTCTCTCAAACATTGTGTCTCGGTGCCTCGCTCGGTAGCCCCCTCTATATGTAGACTTCTCACGCGTGCACAACTGTAGTGATGATGACGCTGAACCCAGTGTGCCTTGTTTTTACCAGCCTCATGTGATAGTTTTCAACCTGTTTTCTGTTAATTAACAAGGCAACCTTTTCTTTGTTACTACTACTGAATCTGAAATCATTCGGGGCAGACATAAAATATATCACTTCAACCCAATTATCGCAGCAACTATTTTAAAAGAAATAAGCTAGCTGCCCGTGCATTGCATGGAACATCAAGATGCATTTGTATGAGTAGTTTATCTTGTGAGAGAAAAGGTTGAATGAGGGAAGGCCTTATTTGCAAACGTGGAGAGACGTGTGGGTATATTTTTGCAAAATTGCCATAGTTTCTTTCCTATCCGTTAGATAAATCCGACGGCCTATATTGCAGGATGGCACGCACACCATCATCACCAACTCTATTTTCTACTCCCTCCGTCCGAAAATACTTGTCATCAAAATGGATAAAAAGAGATGTATCTAAAACTAAAATACGTCTAGATATATTTCCTTTTATCCATTTTGATGACAAGTATTTCCGGACGGAGGGAGTATTTGTCTTTTTAGAGATTTCAACAAGTGACTATGACCAGACCTTACCAACATACTCAAAAAAGTAGTCCATAATTTTGATGTTACCCTCTTTTCTTGGCGGTGCAGTGCCATCTGGATACCTCATAAATAAATAAAGTACTACATGATACTAATATATGATACATGGCGCAGGAGTACTAAGTATTATTAATAATGTTTTGCTAGAACTCATCTAGATGAGATATAATTTGGTCTCATTCATCTTTTATAGCCATTGGATGTGATGGTATATAAGATGCGTGTGTGCTGACGTGGGTTGTATTTGTTCTTGTGCAACGAACTGACCACTGCATGTCATGTTTGATAGTCTCAAGTCATTAAAAGCATACAAGCCCCACATCTCTTCTTGGTTGATTCCTCTATTTATGTCAAAAAATAAGAAACAACGTGAGAGTTAATGCACCATGCCTATGTGTTTACTATTTGGTTTTCATAAGATGACTTAATACTCACCTAGACGGAGGGAGTATTCGATTTGACAGCGGGCGGCGCAGTTCCCGATACAACTTTAATGCAGACGAGGGAGGGAGTAGCGGTTCCCGATATGTTGAACGGCCAATGCATCCTTCTTCAATTAATGCTTGAGGGAAGTAATGGGAGGAGGTCCGGGAAAAGAGGCTGCACGATGTGAGTGCAACGCAGTTTGCCCTCATTGCCCTCATATAAAGGCGCCCCTCCATTCCAATGCATCTACCACATCGTACACACCCAAGCATTTGCCTAAGCACCTACACTAAGCGCAAAAGAGCTCACTCCAGACCCTTGGCGACGATGCTCGTGAGCGGCCAGCGGCTGCACTGAGGATCGTCTCCAGATGGTGTTGGAGACCGGCTGGTGGATGGCCACCTTCGACGCCAACTACGACTCTCAGTTGGACCAGATGATCGTCGCCACCAGCAACAAGTTCACCGTCCTCAAGAAGCTTACGGACGACATCGCCGTACTCCTCCAGCCCGCGCGCCCGGGCTCCTCATTGCCTGCCACCCTAATAGGCCTCCATGGCCGAAACCTGTTTCAAGCACTGGTGGCCCTGCGAATGCCCGCCGACGCCACGAAGAATGTCCACCTGGAGGTCGCGTTCGCCGCGAGGCGCCTCGCCCTGCAAGAATTCGTCGACCTACACATCCACATGTACGAGGAAATCGTGTACATAAGTATCTACAAGGCCAGTGAGGACGCTACGACATTGGCCTTCCTCAACCGGCTGGAAGCCTTGGATGCCTTTGCTGAGAAGCACCTCAACCTCGCCACAAAAGCCACCGCTCCTTAGCCGCCGGTCGGTGGCCCGGCGCATTAAGTTGTGGAGGAGGAGGTCGTACGTTCGTGGATCCATCTTTATTCTTGCCTTCTGTAACCACCACTGCGATCGCATCATCGTGGCCTTAATTCTTATTGTGCTGTTGCATTCTCGTTCTAGTCAATACCGACATGTGCGATCCCTTTGCTTAATTATATGCATCACTGTAACTAGTACTCCATCCGTCAATTTATAAGTTGTGCTTACCTTTTCCATCAGCTTCGTGCAACGCGCGGGCATCTTGCTAGAAACACTAGAATATGTCTATATAATCCGTATGTGATAGTCCATTTGGAATCTCAAAAAACACAAATATTTAGGTACGGAGGGAGTAATATATTAGGAGTATATCAAAACAATAGTGATTTCTTTCAAGTTTGTGAACAAATACTAATATTCTACTACTTTGGATCCGTCGCAACGCATGAGCACATTGCTGGTAAAAGGAAAAGGCCTGCCGCGTTCGCGTCGCACCCCCACACGCCCGGGAATCGGGAGTACAACACGGCCCGTCCGGCATGACACATGGCTTAGGGAAGGCGTGTTGCCTAGCATTTTCACTTTCATGTGGGACTGCCGTTGAGCAAACCAACACCCCGCCCGCCGCCGGGTTGGAAAAAAGAAACGAGGGGAAGATCTAGCTGTAGCACGGAAGCCAAGAAATTTGGTGTCAGACGGGGCTCGTTGATAGAGTAGGAGCATTCCGTACTAGTAATACTCCTACTAGTACCAAGTTTGTACTCCTAATACTATATTACTAGTACTACCACTATACAACTAGTAGGTACGTGCACGACACAACATCGTAGGAAAAAAAACGGGAAGATCTTGTTTTGGGTGATTTATCCTTTTTTCAATCAATGTAGTATGAATAATATGATGTGGGGGGCACCCATGAAGCTTATGTGGCTTGGTTGCATGGCTATGGAAGGTTAGAGAAAAATAAATAGATAATGTGTTTAGAGTGCACTCCACTAAATAGATATATATATATACTTTGGATCCATTGCAACGGACCGGCACATCTATATCTATACCCCCTATATAGTGTGTGAAAAACTTTGAAAGTTGGTCGTTGGATGAAGCCAATCCGACGGTACAAAGATGGCAAATCCGAGCACTACTAGCCGCTGGATATCATCCACCAGATTCTGCCACATGTATAATCTAGAAGACTCCATGGTTGAACTTAATTCATGACTCAGGGCCTCTTTGATTCATAGGATTGCAGAAACACGGGAATAGGAAAAAAGTGGGATTGGAATGGCATGTTCATTGGATCCCTATAGGATTTTAGTTTTTTTGATTGTGTCACATGAAAAACAAAGGATTTCTTTCAAGAGGTTGGAGTGCATGTTAGAATTCCTGTGAAACGTAGTACAAATGAATCCTTAGGAAAATATTCTACATGATTCAATCCTATGAATCAAACGACCAACGTAGGAAAAATTCCTAAGGATTCTAATCCTTCAAAGATCCTATGAAAATCCTTTGAATCAAACAGACCCTAACTTTGCCACAACTAAGCTTAGGCAAAGTTATTAGTTCTTCAAAACGAGAGAAACAAGTTGGCAAGCCTAAGGGAATCTTGCCACATTTTGTGTGTGTATGTCATGTGGGGCCTTAGTGTGGCTTGCCTAAGGTGTGGCTTGAATCAAACGCTCACCTAAGTTAATCAAACTTGCCTAACCTTACATTCCACCAAATTTTGCCACATGTTAGAATCCAGAAAGATCCACATGTAGAAGCATAATGCACAAACCACCAGAATCTCATGCGTGCAATGCACGTGTACCTTACTAGTACTAGTTGGTAGTAGTAAGAAACAAATTCCAGTTTTGGCACGAGCTCATACTACGGGAGCACCACAAGGCCTGCCGCGGGAGTTACATTTCCCTCTCGGGGCCCACGGGACCGAACTTCAGCGGCTTAGTGGTAGAAACAAGAAATGTGATGGTCGCCGTGGTTCAACTTCCATGGACAAGCTGTCATGTCTGCTGACACATGTATATCAAAACTAGGGTGTTTATATTTCAAGCACGTGAACAAGTATTATTCTACTACTTTGGATCCATTGCAACACATGGGCCAGCACATTGGTAGTAGTAGTGTCCATCTCTATCTCTAGAGGCCTTCCCTCATTCATCCTTTTCTCTCACAAGATAAACTACTCATACAAATGCATCTTGATGTTCCGTGGAACGCACGAGGATGTTTCCTTAGGGGTCTCTCCAGCGCGGCGTGGCCGTAGTTGCAAGTTGACGCCCCTTGAGATGCCGACGTTGAGGGGCACTCGGATTTCCTCCAATGAGCAGGTAAAATGAGTTTGATCACGTAGTAAATGCATTCTAAAGACTACTTCCGTGTCCATTTCCTAATTCTCCCCCTGCCCACTGTTTCACAGGTTAGGCTCGGTGCGAGTGGAGATTGGCTTGCATATGTACGGGAGGGTACCAACATCAATTTGCACAACATTTACAACAGTGAAACCGTCCCCGTAGAACCTTTTTCCAACATTGGGATCAGCCATGCAACGGGCCACCGCATGAATTGGTACGATGGAACCACGATGAGATTGAATAAGATAGCACGAACCTTGCACATGGCGGTCAAAGGCGGACCATGCTGTCTGCGGCCGATTTGTTGCCGTACGAGTAGGAAGACGCGGTGCTCCTTTCTAACCGCATCTTCACGGTGACAAACCAGGGGACTTATTTTGTATGGGACACATCCTACGATATACTCCCTCTCTCCCAGTTTATTTGTTTTGAATCTTTTCGTTTTATAAGTTTCAAATTCAAATTTAGAGCTCCCCATCACATGTTGAGATTACAATGTCCATTAAATCGTTGCGTGCATGTATAGTAAAGAAAGAAATCTCGTGTTTGGCATGAGTTCGTGCTGCGGGAGCACCACAAGCCCTGGCACAGGAGTTACATTTCCCTCTCAGGGCCCTTGGGACTGAGCTTCAGCGCCTTACTACACCTACCTTTGAGTCAATAACATGTGGACCCGATAGGTGACTGGTCCACATGTAATGCTCCCGTAGGCAGAGGGGCAGTGGGGCCAAGAGGGGTGAGCCGTAGGTCGGGGGACGTATGGTTTCATGGGTTCGAGCGGCGTCGTGGGAATCGCGGGCGGCTGTGGTAGAAACTTGATGCTCGCCGCATTTTAGGTGGCCCACATGTCATGCATACAAAGGCAGAGGGGCGGTGCGGCCGAGAGGGGTGAGGCGCACGTCGAGGGGCATGGTGCCGTGGGTTGGAGAGGCGTCGTGGGAATCGCGAGATGAAACATGATGGTCGCCATAGTTGAACTTCCATGGACAAGCTGTCATGTCTACGGACACTGCACTGCATACCGATCACTGGAAGGAGTAGCAGAGAAAGCTATATATGCGGATAAATAGTTCCTTATAGTCAAGCGGACCCACGTTACTACTCTGTTCCAAAGACATGCACACCATCGAAATAGTCCATCTATATCAATATACACCGAGAGGGAATAATTTTTTTACAAGAGAGGAAATAGTTCATCCATCCATAATGCCCTCCTGCTGGTGCAGCCTTTTCTTCTTCTTCTTCTTCTTCTTCTCATTCTCTGTGGGAGACGGCTTCGCAACAAGCTCTTTGGACCTTGCAGCTATCTCGAAACTCACATGGGCATCGAGGGCAGCATATTTTATCCGCTCGTACGTCAAGGGATAATTCTCCCATCCAGATGACCTTAATGACACTGTCTCGTCACCCTTCTGAAGATATGTACCGAGCACAAAATTTGCTACGTCGAATAGGGATGGTGTCTGTTTATCACAAACTTCTACAGGAATTTTGATTCTGGTTTGTAGGTCAGCGATGCTATTCAAATCAAGGTTGTACGGCTCCAGCTTCTGTTTGTCCCCTTCGATGGCTGCCCCACAGAAGTATACGTCCTCCCGAGACAAGAAATCGTGAAGCTCACTTGGTATGGAGGGCGAGTGTATGATGTGGTACACCAAAACATCATCTTCGAAGCACAGCCGAAGGACGGCGATGCGCTGGATCTTCCCAGGGGCACGCTCTGTGTACTCTGCGTCGAGACCGATGACCCTCGTCTCTACCTTTTCGAGGGAGTTGGATACATTGTTGATCCACTGCCGAACAACCCTTGGGTGGGCGGTGACGGTGGCAACTATGCGCATCGAGCCTTCGACGAGGACATGTTGGACGCTAAAAACCTACATCTCGGTCTCTATCGCCATTTGGAACCGCTGGAACGGAGGGCTATGGTTTGGAGAATTAGGATTAGATGGCTAGTCTAACTGAAGTAGTAGATGATTATTTAAAGAGGTTAAAACAATGTGAACATAGTGGGGTTTGGATGCAAATGAAGACGAAGGGGAGGTGAAGAAGCCAAGGAGAATCGGTTCCAGATGGAGAAGTAAATGGGAGAAGTGGCGTGCAGGCAGTTGATTAGATGGCTAGGTAGACTAAACGAAAAGGCTATGCGGGTAGACTGATGAGTCATACATGTTCGTGTACGTGCTCATCCTTCCTGATAGGTGGGACCTATGCAAACAGATAAAAAAATGTGTCGTAGTTTTTTTTAGCGCGTGAGTGGGAGACACAACATTCTCTGGTTAAGGAATACTCCCTCCGTTTAGGTGAGTATAAGTCACCTTATGAAAATCAGGTTTTCCCAAAACCTTTAGGCGTGGAGCATTAACTTCCTGCTCGATCCCCTCCCAGCCTCGTTAGCCAGCGTTCTCTTCCTCTGCTCCCGCGTTCTACCTTTCCATTTTTCCTCTTCTCAAGTGTGGAACGATCTGCATGCCATCCTTGATGCACCAGAACGACCACTGCATGCATCGCGGCAGAGCGTTGATTGGGCATTCACGAGAGTTTGGTTCTGCTCGCAATATGGATGATACCTGAATGACGAAGTGAACAGGAATGCTAGCACGGGAGACCTATTTACGCTATACAATACTGGAGTACTCATGTACCTACTAGGAGTAGTAGTAGTAGTACAACTGTGGTACACTTGATGGTCAAAATACTATTCATCCGGTCCTCATAGTGAAGTGACAACACCATGCGCCTGACACTAGCCCAGGCGGCGTGTTCGGGTTACCAAAGTCAGCCTCACCCTGTGCACAGTGCAGTCTTTCACCGCCGCTGTACAGCACATTGGCGCCTCACCTCGTCTCCATCTCCGCTCCCATAGCACCACTCCATCTCCATCTCCTTCTTCGTCTCCATCTCACTGTGCCCTCGTGTACCGTCGCCTCACTCGCCTCCCCTAGTACCACTATTCCCTCGCTAGCCGCTCCAGCACTGACATCCTTCTCCCCCGTAAATCAAGCCCTCTTCCAAACTCCACCATGGCCAAACGCGAACCGCGCAGCATCCATATGAGCCGCGATTGGAGCAATCTCCCCAGTGACATCCTCGACCTCTGTTGTCCATGTATGGATATGTTGAGCGCCCTGCGGCTGGCTGCATGCTCGAGGGACATGCACACGGCCATCGTCGAAGCGAGGCCTAAGCTTTTCAAGACACCCTGCTTGCTGCTATCTGGTCTTGCGAGATTGGCTCACCATGATACGGAGGCGTGCATGATGCCCCTCGACTTCAATCCGATCTCCATTAGCCGAAACTTCTTTGCAGGTATGTAGTGGGTCGCCGTACATCATTTCCCTCGACAACGATCCGATCACCATCGCCCAAAACTTCTTGGCAGGTATGTACTGGGTCGACATGAACTCCCACTGGATGGCTGCCTTCAGAGAAGACGGTAAAAAGTTGGTGCTCGTGAACTTCCAGACCTCCCATGAGATTATCCTTCCTCCGTTGGATTATATAGAGTATTACCATCGCGGTCCAAGTCATCTAGATTACTACGTCAGTTGGACGGACCTTGTTTTGCAGAAGATTGTAATCTTCCAAGTGCCCACACGACATGCAAATTATGCAGACTTCAAGCTAACTGCCTTGTTCGACCGTGGACTCGCCTATCTTTACGCCGGTGCCTTCTTTAGCTGGAGACAACTCGGCTCATAGTGGATCATAGTCAAAGCTGATACACACTTCTGTGATGCTATTGAACACAATGGCATCATCTACGCGATCAACAAAGCAGATGGCACCATGTATTGCTGGGACGGCACGTGTCGTGGATTTGTAACAGCAGATGTCCTTAGTGTCAGGACTTTAGTCGCGAGGCCAACGCATCTATGTGGTAGCTTGAGAGGGGTTGAGTGGGACGAGAGACACGATGTTTTACCCAGGTCCGGCCCCTCACGGTGGAGGTAAAAGCCTACATCTTGCTTCATTGATATTGATGATGATGATCACGGTTACAAGATTGCTCTATCTCGAGAGGTATTGTCTAAACCTAACTTGTCCAACTCGTGGAACTTGTCAATCTTGTCCCCTTTTGGGGAGCCCTGCCCCTCCTTATATATGTTGGAGGGGCGGGTTACATGTAGAGTCCTATTAGGATTAGGACTAGTCTACCTCTAATACAAATCGGATACAAGTCCAGGTCTTAACTCCTTGTAAGATAAATGTTCCTCACGCCTTTCCTCTTAACCCGGCCCACCATTAACATAAACCGGCCTGCTGGGCCTTGGGCCTTGTCATCCATCTGGAACACGCGCCGGGTCACCAATGAGTCATCAGGCTCGTGAATCGTCATACCAGTGAACCGCCAGACACGTAAGTCGCCAATCCTCTGGCGGTTTACCAAGGAAACGCCTAGTCCGGCCGGGTTATACTTCCGGCCGGTTTATGCCGCAGGGTATATCCCCGACATTAGCCCCCAAGTTTAGCTTGGATTTATCCATGGTAAACTTATGCTGCAAAATAAACACAAGAACAAATTTGACAGGTTGTGCTCCGGGTTAAGAATTCTTGTAAACCGGTACCTGATCACCCTTAAGTCCTTGTTATTTCCTCCTTCTAGGAAGTCTAGGTCAACAGACCAGCTTCATAATCAATTTACCGACATTGGTTTGTCACAGAGAAATATTGTGAAGAATAACTCCTTTGACTCAGCTCCCAAAGCGCCAGTTTAAGAAATATGGGTCTTGAAATACTTATCTGATATTCAGCCGGTTTGAAGATGTAAAACTTTCCGGTTTAATATTACCAAAATGGCCGGTTTATAAATATTGATGGCACCGGGTCATAATTGTTGTCGACACCGGGTCATGTAATTGATCTTCCTGATTTGCTCAAAACTGATAAAATGAAGATGTTCCTCCTTTATATGCATAATACCTGTAACCCCCAAGTCTTAAGAGGAGAACATAGTGATAACTTAAGACTTGCTCCAATAAATGTTTCAACCTTGAAGAAATCCGGTTTGTTCATCTCAAAACTGAATACTCTGTATATGTAGCCCCCAAGTGCCGGGTTGTCATGCTTGCAGCAACCTGGGACTTGTAATTGCTTATAAAAACTTCAATCAGTGTAACCCCCAAGGGCCGGGTCATTATGCAATAATGAGCAGGAACTTTGTAAATATAATTATGTAGATTTTAGCAGTGATGTGTAGCCCCCAAGGGCCGGCTTAGTAAGATAATACTGAACCAGGACTTGATATATACTTCAATGAAAATAACATCTTATAATGTAGCTTCCATCGTAGGGCTTGAACCCACGTCCACAAGGTTAAGAGCTTTGTGCTTTACCAACTAAGCAATGGATCCTTCAATATTATGGACGAAAAGTTGTGTACCTTGAATTGTTGACAGGAGCAATTGGTAGCCCCCGAGGGCCGGCTCATTATAATATGATGAGTCGGGTCTTCAATAAGACTAGTAAAAATGACTTTGCATTAGCCCCCAAGTGTCATGATGCATGCTTGCAGCGACATGAGACTTGCATGTAATCTCGATTTGAATAATGTAGCCCCCAAGTGCCGGGTTGTAATCCTGCAGCGACTCGGGACTATTCCTTCCATTGTAGAATAAATCATATGCTTTGATAAAATAATAGACACTGCGCTAAAGCGACTTTGAAAACTCAATAATACCGGTTATTAATAACCATAAAAATCCAGCCATGTTGGCTATTCAAGATAATATAATCCGGTGAAAACCTTATTCATTCAATATCACAATGAAAATTCAGCCAAGTTTGGCTATTTGAATAATATAACCCAATGATTTATAAACCCAATGAATAATATAATCCAAATATATATATATATATATACAACAAGTTTAAAGTGTCCTGGCGGTTTACCGCCGGACGGGTCATAATGCCCAACATATAATCCGGGTTTATAACCAAGGCTGCACTTAAGAATAATCAAATATGAAATATATCATACCCGTGACATTGAATCACATTGTTGGTTTTACCAACTTTTTGTAGTAAAGGTGATAACCCTAATCTTGAGTACTGATAACTCCTTCCATGTTGTGCTGGTTTAGGATAAAACCGTACCAGGTTGTGATAAACACCGGATTATCCATATTCGATGCTGGCGACTTGTAGTCGAAACCAGGCGAGGTTAGTAATCTCCGGATTGTAACTTGTACTAACAACTTATAGTTACAGCCTAACCGGATTGAGAAAACTCCAGTTTATAATCGAGTTTGTACTAACAACTGATAGTTGAAAGCTTGTGCCGGGTTAAGAAACATCGGACTGATGACTTATAGTCTGGCCGGGTCAAAAGACGCCAGTTTACCTTAAAACCATATCAAAGGAGAAGAAACTTTGTCAAAAAGCAAATGAAAAAACTTGTAGTCGAGGGTTTTCAAGGGCTGCCAGGCCCAAACTCGAGGCTTTTCATGGGCTGCCAGGCCGCTGAGTTAAACCATTTGACAAAGCCTTTTAAGATGGCCCTCCAACTATCCAATCATCGTTTTAACTTTGACAAGTTCAGGGTCTCAATGAGAGTAACTGTCAAACGTTCGACGGGTCGTGCCAGGATTACCTGGATAGGAGTGGCTTACTTGATGAAGGCAGGTTAACCCAGGGTTTTAGGTGAATACACCAGGCTTCCAAGCCGTGGGTTGATACCCGGTTACAAGGGTCCTTTCAAACTCTTTGGTATTTGACACAAAGAGCCCCCAAGTAACTTTGTGAGTTGTGCTCAATGGGTGCCTATGTTTGAGTTGTGCGTAGCAACAAGACTCTCTTTGGCCCCTTGGGTGTGAAGCTCCCAAGCTTTGTTGTGGCGTGATAGCCGGATTAATGGACAGGACTCCGCTTTGCAAGAAGAAGCCCCCATGTGATATATTTCTGAGCTGTGCTCGCCGGGTGCCTATGTTTGAGTTGTGGTGTGTAACAAACTCTCTTTGGCCCCTGATGATAATATTGTCTTGATAGCCGCATCAAGAGGGTAGTAATACCATGTTCTCTTTGGTGAATACACCTATGTCTGAACAGGAAACCCCCAAGTAATCATATGAAGATGAGCCCATAAGGCAGGACACCCATGTTTGAACCACGCGTCAGGGCAGCAGGTCCTCTTAGGCAACCTTTAACTTTTTGCAAGAGATAAATTCTTCTTGAACCGGGATATTGAACCGGATATTGAGAGCTTTAAAGCTTTGTGGGAGACATCTTTTCCTTGAACCGGATTGTAAAACGGAATCTTCATTTTCAGCCAGAAATTTTCCGACGGACTTTCAACTCGAACTTGCGAAAAGTTAATTCCTTTTTGAACCGGACACTTTTAAACCGGATTTGAGAGCTTCAGAGCTTTGTGGGAGAACCGATTTCCCTTGAACCGGATATTAAACCAGCATTCTTCATTTTGAACCGGAAATTTTCTGACGGCCCTTAAATTTTCATCCATATGGTAGTAACTTTTGGGATCGTGTTATCTTTCCCTGCAGCGTCCCGGGGTTCTTGACTTCACTGACAAACCGACAACCTTTGCTGAGTCATTTTAGACGGATATCACCTGATGTTTGTGAACGATAGATGATATAGTATTGCTCCATACGGTCGGGCAAGTTAATTGCGGGCACGGTAAACCGTGCGGACGGCGAGTCAATCGCGGGCGCGGTCCCGGCAAGTGTATGTAAACCGGCGCAGACAGGTGAGTCGGCCGCGGTGTGGATAATTGCTAGTAAAAAAATGATGTAAGCGCGCGTCCCTTACACACACCTTTGTAATGAATATTGATCCTGCGAAAAAATATCACAAACCAGAGTAATCGTTTTCAAACAATTTAACCCATGCTGATAAAATATATGGAACAGATAGCACCTAGTTTGAGGGAGTCTCAGTGCACGTTTTTGCTGCGTACTGATTTTTGATGTGACAGTTTGTCCCTTGTGAGAGCTTTCTTGGAGGTCTTGCTGGCAGTACACTCTCAACTGGGATCTTCGTCTGTACCACTATGCGTAGCACTTTGTTTCTTGGATTTAATTGATCTCCACATCAGGAAAAGGTAGCAGTAGCAGTAACGGCCGTCGGGCGCGGCTCAAGGTACTGTTATAGGAGACAATATTTCCAAAAAGCTGTATACACTAATGGACGCGGAGATGCTGAAGACGCCGGCCTCCATCTTTCTCAATTTTTGACCGCCGCCTGCATTCGTGAGTATATACAAAGGAACGCAGAGGAGCAGTATACTAGCATTTTACTCCTTAGAGCTAGCACGTGAAGGACTTGATGAAACCTGCATGTATGTTGACTTGGTGCTCTTATGTTTGACCGATTGTACAAGCTCCGTTGTAGCCAGTCATGGGGTCGTACACGCACATACCAAAGGAGTGCTTGGGTTGCATCTTGGCACATTGGTATATAGGTGCATGAGGAGGACGAGGCCTCGACAAAATAACAGCATGATTGCGGCAGCAGTGAAGACTCGCGGTCCATAATTGTCCACCACAGAGGATCCAAGAGGATCAGACGATCAACAGTGACTCAGAACGGAACCATCTCGCCGCGGAGGTTTGACAATGGCGGCTTGGTGAAGCTGCAACTGCTGAGGCAAGTTGCCGCGGCTCGTCCACGGCGGGTTACAGTGTTTGATTTGATCGGCCATGGGCCGCGGTGAAAGGTGTGAAAGCAGCGATCGGCAAAGGCGAATCGGCTGCATAGACGTGCCGGCGGAGGCCGGGGGCTCAATGTGAGGCCCGTGTGAGGGAGGCTCGGAACAAGGTTACAGCGGCTGTTCGGCAAATCGGACGGGGCTAACTCAAGGCTAAAGCGACAGCGGTTGGATGGCAGCCGCGGCAAATGGCGACCCAAACAGTGGCCGGTTTGGAAGCGACGATGGACAGCAGCGGCCTCGACACGCGGCAGCGGGCACGGCGGTTCAGAGGCGAAGTTGACTCGAAGGCAACATGAGTCCACGGCTACCTCCAAACCCCCTCCGGGTCATGGTTGGTTTGTCCGACTCGGTTAATGATTGAAGCTCCGAAAAGTCTGATCTGTACCGCGTGAGACAAAAGATCTACTCTTGCAAACCAGCCTTTACCACCACATGAGAAGTACTACTACTTTTTTAATTGATGACAACTGTCGGATTTCGGGTTCCGGCAAACCCTTGAGGTTCGAACACTGAGGTGCGCGTGGAGATTTCGCCTCATACCTACCTGCACCCTTCCGCCTCGCTAAGATCTAAGCTATGGAAAGAACAACACAAGAGACACAGGGTTTATACTGGTTCGGGCCACCGTTGTGGTGTAATACCCTACTCCAGTGTGTGGCGTGGTGGATTGCCTCTTGGGCTGATGATGATGAATAATACAGGGAAGAACAGCCTCACGAGGGTCTATTCTTGGCTGGGGCGATGAACTGCTGGGAGAAGTTCAGCCACCCTTCTCTCTCTCTCTGATCGAACCCCTCAAAAGACCCCTCTCTGATCCGATCCTTGATCCTTAATACTCCCTCTCTCCCCTGTGGGTAGCTGGTCCTATTTATAGAGGCCCTGGTCCTCTTCCCAAATATCGAGCGGGAAGGGAGTCAACAATGGCGGGCTAATTTGAAGTGGGACAGCTAGTACTAGCTACCCTGACAAAAGTAGTCTTCGCCTGCACAAAGCTCTGGTGGTGACGCCGTCTTGGGCTCCACGATGACCTCCGTCTTGCAGTCCTCCTGGTCTTGGTCTTGTTGCACCGAAACGGCAACCTTTGCCTGATGCCTCGGTACTCCGCGGCTGCGCTTGCCCCCATTGCACCAAAGAGGAAAGGAGGACACTGCGCGGGCTGGCACCCGCCTGGCACCCTTGGTCGTCATGGCTTGCGTCATGGGCACCTCGTGAGGTACCCCGCCTTGATCTCTCCGCCTCCTCGCGAGCCAGCCTGATGAGGCCGTGCCTGAGGAAGCACCGTGTCGTCCGCCCCGCGATGCTTGGCCCCTCGCGAGGGTCTTGGGTCTGTGTTGATGAGGATGGGCCGTGCTGGCCCCCTTTTAAGCCACGCCACAGGCCGCAGGCAGGCAAGTCTGGGGACCCCCGTTCCCAGAACGCCGACAGTAGCCCCCGGGCCCAAGGCGCGCCCGGACTTGGCCATGCAGGGAGGCGGAAGGGCAAGAGCGAAGCGTCGCGGGCCCTAACAGCCTGCGGCCTTGGGCGCCACGTGGCGGTTGACTGGACGTGGGCGCCTCAGCAACCGCGTGAGTTGATAAGGGAGCGGCATCTGCCCAGGCTTTGCTTTTGCTTTCTCTGGTTGCTTCTCAGATCCCCTTTCCTACGCCTCTCCTTCCTTCCTCCAAAATTTCCAGATCTACTCCGACCGCGTGACCTAGGAAGCTATGGCGCCTCATCAGTCCCCGGCCGGAGCTTGGTACTCGTCTGCCCTGGACTCGCCAAACGTGTCGGAGGCGAGCCTTGCCCGGTTGCGCTGGATGGCGGCGGCGCAGGGCATCAACGGGGCGAAGGTGCTCAAGGCCGGCTCCGCCACCATGGAGGGCCAAGGGAGCACCTTCTATCCGCTCTTCGTAAGTGCCACTGCCGCTGGCCTGGTGCCTCCCTTCTCTGAGTTCTTCTTCTCTGTCCTCCGCCATTACAAGCTACAGGCTCTGCATCTCCATCCCAACTCCGTCCTTCTCCTGGCAATCTTCACCTATTACTGCGAGGCTCACGTAGGGGTGCAGCCCTCAGTGGCCTTGCTGCGCCACTACTTCTACCTCCGGACCTCTCGCGGTCCTGCTTCCGCGTGTGCGAGCTTCATCGCGTACGGTGGCGGCATTGCCATCTCGAACCTCGGGAAAAGGATTGAGGGCTTCAGGAGCAAGTGGGTCTTGGCGGATGCTGGGCGCATCCACCCTCGGCTGATCTTGCCCACGGAGCAGCCCACGAGCTCCAGCGATTGGGGTCGAGCGGAGCTCGCAAACCCCCGCGCGAAGCTGGTGCTGGACAAGATGGACGCGGATCTGAGGCCGGCCAACATGGCGGCGGCGAAGCTGACTGGCGCGTCGCTGCTGAGGGAATTCCTAGAGCACCAGCTGGCTCCGCTTCGGCGGTACTCACTTCCGATGTGGAGGCCCCATCCGAGCCCCGCGGCCTTGGCCGACGGAGATCTGGCTGCGGTCCTCCAATCTCTGGTCGGGGGCGATGTGGCGAGGCTGGAGGGTGCTCCTACGCCCTTGTTCCTCCGCGACGACTGGGAGCAGGTAGTGGAGTCCATGCCCGTCTTTAACGAGGATGGGCCCGTGCCCATGGAAACTCCCGAGGAACCGGTGGACGTGCCCTCCGACGATTCCAGCGAAGAGGAGGAAGGAGGGGAGCGGGAAAGAGGGCCTGACTCCGAGGCGACTGACGGAGAGTCGAGGACTCCCCTCCCCCGGCGCAGGTCCCGCGTTCTCCGCCTCTCTCCGAGCGATGTCGACGACGAGGATGACGACGAGCAGGACGGCGGGAGCTTGCCCCCAATCTCGAAGAAGGACAGGACCGGGCTGATCTCCCGCGGGTCTACCTCGGCCTCGAGGCGGACCGCAGACGCACCTTCCGCTTCCAAGCTTCCCGAGGTTGACCCTTCCAGCCGGCTTTCAGGCTTAAAATTTGGCCGGAGGCCGCTCGAGCTAACTGGCGATGACCCGTAAGCGTTTGATCCTTGTCTTTATTTCTTGTCCTGCTTCTGAGGCTTGACGTCCGCCTCTCTTGGATAGGCTAGCGCCTGCAGCAAAGAAGCCGAAGGGAACTCCTGAGGTTCCACCCATGGCAGCGCCTCTGCCCGCGAAGGAGGGTGACCGTGAAACACGGGCTTCTCCTGCCCGGTTGTCCTTGCTAGGCCAGGCTCAGCCGGCTGGGGTGAGCTCAGCCCCCATGGCCCATGTGACTCCCGAGGTGTTCTTGCCTGCCGCCGCCACTACAGCCGTTGGGGCGCAGCAGACTCCGCCTCAGGACGATGTGGCCGCGCTGCCGCCTTCTCCTCCTACTCCACCGGATGCTGTCTCTCCGACTCCTTCTGCCATTCTGGAACATGCTGCTGGTGAGCTGGACCGGCTGTGGCTGGATCTTCTTGGCGCCGACCCTCGCTTGGTGGCCGGGCGCTTGGAGCTGGCTTCAGGATGGGTTCGCTCCGACGCTTCGATTCGGGCGGCGCTGGTCCAGGCCTCGACGGCTTGTGATGAGGAGAAACAGGTCGTCCTTGAGGCGAAGGCTGCTCGTGACGCAGCCCTGGGGGAGGCGGTCGACGCCCGTGGTCGCTGCGAGGCGCTGGAGGATGAGCTGCAAGGCCTGCGGGACCAGCTCGCAAAAGAGGCCCGCCTTCGCCAAGAGCAGGAAGAAGGCGTGAAGGCTCGCGAGGTGGCCGTCAAGGAGAGGGAGGTCAAGCTCAGGAAGCGCCGCGACCGCCTGGGCGCACTGGAGCAGGAGTTGGGGGCAAGGAAGGCCGAGCTGGACGACAAGGCCCTGGTTCTTGCTGAGGACCGCGTGGCCTTCACGGAGATGGAGGCGAAGGCTCGCTCCTCGCTGAGGACGCTTTACGACAGCGGCCTGGAGAGCCCGCTGGCTGGCGCCAAGGACGGCCCCGCTAAGCTGCTTCCCTTCCTGGTTCGTGCTCTTGAAGATGTCGCCCTTGGCCTTGGCCCCATGGCCGAGGCCGAGGCGCATGTCCTGTCTTCTGCAGCACTGACGCGGGTCCTCACCCACATCTATCTTCGCGATCCCGGCGTCGACCTCGACAGCCTGCTGGAGCCAGTAAGCGGCGAGCGTGCCGCTACCGCTGCCGAGGCCGTGAAGGGTCGCGCGGAGGCTCTGCTGGGGAAGTTCCGAGCCTTCAGCACCAAGCCGAAGCAAGGCACTGCCGACCCCACTGCTCCGTAAGGCGAACCCATTCCGCGCTGCTCCTCCGCCGACAAGTGACTCCGTCATGGCTCCTGTCCTGCCTTTAATTCCTGCACATGCATCATGCCTCGGGGAGGCGTTTAAACTTGCATTTGGCATTGAGATAACAGTATGGACTATAATATTTGCTTTTGAATTCCTCGAAATTTGCGCTTTTCCTTCCTACTTGCTTATGTTCTACGCCGGCAGAGCCCGGCCCCGCGCATACCTCACCCAGCGTTAGTCCCGACCGGAAACCAGGATGGGGCCAAGGAGTGAGGGGCTATGTGACAAGTTAGGCTCCTGAGTTGCGATGCTCAGGAGTCCCCCTTGGCGCACAAACAACAAGTAGGGAGGTGTGATGCGGGTGGATCTACCGTTCTACGTCTGCAGAGCCCGGCCGCGTGCATACCTCACCCAGCGTTAGTCCCGAACGGAAACCAGGACGGGGCCAAGGAGTGAGGGGCTACGTGATCAGTTAGGCTCCTGAGTCGCGATGCTCAGGAGTCCCCCTTGACGCTCAAACGGCCTTCGTACCTTGGCTCTGCTCGGGGAGAGACGCGCGACGAACCAGGCCCGGGGGGGCCCGGCTGGGCGGCGTGCGTCTGGGCGTGACCTAGGCGCAGCCCCCGTGCCCAGCCCCGTCACGCGGCACTCCCGAGGGGAGGCGTTACGATGAGGCTAGACACTGAGCTCTGGGCTCCCTGAGGTTGATGCGGCCCGGGGGCCACCCTCAGTTGTTTATCACCAGCGTGGAGCATAGCGCTTCCGTATGTGTACGAGCATAGCCGCTCCTCGGTAGTGTCGTCGGCCAACGCGGAGCATGGTGCTTCCACTGGTATGTGGGAGGGGGCCCCCCTCCGGGAGGAGCCCCCGGGGCATGTACAGCCCCGCCCTGACACGTGGCTGGCACGGTAGGGCCTGGCGAGGTGTATCTGGGCACCCGTGAGCCAGCGCGGGACTCACGAGGCCCTACCTCTAGGCGGGCTGCGCCTGGCACTGGGCCTTATCTTGTGATGTGTCCCTGCAAATTTGGTTAGATGTCAGCACTCTACGTTCTCGGGTCCCGGCCCTCGAGCTGGTCTCATCCGTCGCTGGTATGCCAGGTCGCGATGCCGTGGACAAGGCTAGAGGGTGAGGGCTGGAGAGCCAGTAAGAGCCCTGAGTCACGATGCTCAGGTACCCCCCCCCCTTTAACGTGCAAGTGGTCGGCATGGAGAAGGAGAGGTGCCGTGAACCGGCATCAAATAATCAAGCATGGTGGGTATAACGCATAACCAGGAATAAACGCAAATGGGATACATGCCGCTGGGTCTGGCCCGAGCGACTTGGGGATCATGTAGCCCGAGGGGCGCCCCCAATAAGGTAAGCTAACAACATGAAATAAAAGGGATACATGCCGCAGGGACGGACCCACGCAGCCTGGGAATAATGCAGCCCTGGGGGGCGCTCCCAGCTGGAAGTGAAACATGAAAGATGTCACCTGATGACGTTGAGGACGAAGGGTGTTGGGGAACGTAGTAATTTCAAAAAATTTCCTACGCACACGCAAGATCATGGTGATGCATAGCAACGAGAGGGGAGAGTGTTGTCTACGTACCCTCGTAGAAACCGGAAGCGAAGCGTTGATGCAACGTAGAGGAAGTAGTCGTACGTCTTCCCGGTCCAACCGATCCAAGCACCGTTACTCCGGCACCTCCGAGTTCTTGGCACACGTTCAGCTCGATGACGCTCCCCGGGCTCCGATCCAGCAAAGCTTCGGGGAGGAGTTCCGTCAGCACGACGGCGTGGTGACGATCTTGATGTTCAACCGTCGCAGGGCTTCGCCTAAGCACTGCTACAATATGACCGAGGTGGAATATGGTGGAGGGGGGCACCACACACGGCTAAGGAACGATCACGAAGATCAACTTGTGTGTTCTAGGGTGCCCCCTTGCCCCCGTATATAAAGGAGTGGAGGAGGGGAGGGCCGGCCCTCTCTATGGCGCGCCCTAGGGGAGTCCTACTCCCACCGGGAGTAGGATTCCCCCTTTCCTAGTCCAACTAGGAGTCCTTCCAAGTATTAGGAGTAGGAGACAAGGAAGGGGAAGGGAGAAGGGAAGGAAGAAGGGGGCGCAGCCCCTCCCCCTAGTCCAATTCGGACTAGGCCTTGGGGGGCCGCGCGGCCTGCCCTAGGCAGCCCCTCTCTCTTTCCCGTATGGCCCAATAAGGCCCAATACTTCTCCCGGCGAATTCCGGTAACTCTCCGGTACTCCGAAAAATATCCGAATCACTCGGAACCTTTCCGAAGTCCGAATATAGTCATCCAATATATCGATCTTTATCTCTCGACCATTTCGAGACTCCCCGTCATGTCCCCGATCTCATCTGGGACTCCGAACTCCTTCGGTACATCAAAACTCATAAACTCATAATATAACTGTCATCGAAACCTTAAGCGTGCGGACCCTACGGTTCGAGAATAATGTACACATGACCGAGACACGTCTCCGGTCAATAACCAATAGCGGAACCTGGATGCTCATATTGGCTCCCACATATTCTACGAAGATCTTTATCGGTCAGACCGCATAACAACATACGTTGTTCCCTTTGTCATCGGTATGTTACTTGCCCGAGATTCGATCGTCGGTATCTCAATACCTAGTTCAATCTCGTTACCGGCAAGTCTCTTTACTCGTTCCGTAATACATCATCCCGCAACTAACTCATTAGTTGCAATGCTTGCAAGGCTTAAGTGATGTGCATTACCGAGAGGGCCCAGAGATACCTCTCCGACATTCGGAGTGACAAATCCTAATCTCGAAATACGCCAACCCAACAAGTACCTTCGGAGACACCTATAGAGCACCTTTATAATCACCCAGTTACATTGTGACGTTTGGTAGCACACAAAGTGTTCCTCCGGTAAATGGGAGTTGCATAATCTCATAGTCATAGGAACATGTATAAGTCATGAAGAAAGCAATAGCAACATACTAAACGATCGAGTGCTAAGCTAACAGAATGGGTCATGTCAATCACATCATTCTCCTAATGATGTGATCCCGTTAATCAAATGACAACTCATGTCTATGGCTAGGAAACTTAACCATCTTTGATCAACGAGCTAGTCAAGTAGAGGCATACTAGTGACACTCTGTTTGTCTATGTATTCACACATGTATTATGTTTCCGGTTAATACAATTATAGCATGAATAATAAACATTTATCATGAAATAAGGAAATAAATAATAACTTTATTATTGCCTCTAGGGCATATGTCCTTCAGTCTCCCACTTGCACTAGAGTCAATAATCTAGTTCACATCTCCATGTGATTTAACAGCAATAGGTCACATCATCATGTGATTAACACCCATAGTTCACATCGATATGTGATCAACACCCAAAGGGTTTACTAGAGTCAGTAATCTAGTTCACATCGCTATGTGATTTATACCCAAAGAGTACTAAGGTGTGATCATGTTTTGCTTGTGGGATAATTTTAGTCAACGGGTCTGTCACATTCAGATCCGTAAGTATTTTGCAAATTTCTATGTCAACAATGCTCTGCACGGAGCTACTCTAACTAATTGCTCCTACTTTCAATATGTATCTAGATTGAGACTTAGAGTCATCCAGATCAGTGTCAAAACTTGCATCGACGTAACCCTTTACGGCGAACCTTTTTGTCACCTCCATAATCGAGAAACATATCCTTATTCCACTAAGGATAATTTTGACCACTGTCCAGTGATCTACTTCCTAGATCACTATTGTACTCCCTCGCTTAACACAGTGCAGGGTATACAATAGATCTGGTACACAGCATGGCATACTTTATAGAATCTATGGCTGAGGCATAGGGAATGACTTTCATTCTCTTTCTATCTTCTGCCGTGGTCGGGCTTTGAGTCTTACTCAATTTCACACCTTGTAAAACAGGCAAGAACTCTTTCTTTGACTGTTCCATTTTGAACTACTTCAAAATCTTGTCAAGGTATGTACTCATTGAAAAAACTTATTAAGCGTTTTGATCTATCTCTATAGATCTTGATGCTCAATATGTAAGTAGCTTCACCGAGGTCTTTCTTTGAAAAACTCTTTTCAAACACTCCTTTATGCTTTGCAGAATAATTCTACATTATTTCCGATCCACAATATGTCATTCACATATACTTATCAGAAATGTTGTAGTGCTCCCACTCACTTTCTTGTAAATACAGGCTTCACCGCAAGTCTGTATAAAACTATATGCTTTGATCAACTCATCAAAGCGTATATTCCAACTCCGAGATGCTTGTACCAGTCCATAGATGGATTGCTGGAGCTTGCATATTTTGTTAACACCTTTAGGATCGACAAAACCTTCTAGTTGCATCGCATACAACTCTTCTTTAATAAATCCATTAAGGAATGCAGTTTTGTTTATCCATTTGCCAGATTTCATAAAATGTGGCAATTGCTAACATGATTCGAACAGACTTAAGCATAGATACGAGTGAGAAACTCTCATCGTAGTCAACACCTTGAACTTGTCGAAAACCTTTTGCGACAATTCTAGCTTTGTAGATAGTAACACTACTATCAGCGTCCGTCTTTCGCTTGAAGATCCATTTATTTTCTATGGCTTGCCGATCATCGGGCAAATCCATCAAAGTCCATACTTTGTTCTCATACATGGATCATATCTCAGATTTCATGGCCTCAAACCATTTTGCGGAATCTGGGCTCATCATCGCTTCCTCATAGTTCGCAAGTTTGTCATGGTCTAGTAACATGACTTCCAGAACAGGATTACCATACCACTCTGGTGCGGATCTCACTCTGGTTTACCTACGAGATTCGGTAGTAACTTGATATGAAGTTACATGATCATCATCATTAGCTTCCTCACTAATTGGTGTAGTAGTCACAAGAATAGATTTCTGTGATGAACTACTTTCCAATAAGGGAGCAGGTACAGTTACCTCATCAAGTTCTACTTTCCTCCCACTCACTTCTTTCGAGAGAAACTTCTTCTCTAGAAAGTATCCATTCTCAGCAACGAATGTCTTGCCTTCGGATCTGTGATAGAAGGTGTACCCAACTGTCTCCTTTGGGTATCCTATGAAGACACATTTCTCCGATTTGGGTTTGAGCTTATCATGATGAAACTTTTTCTTATAAGCATCGCAACCCCAAACTTTAAGAAACGACAACTTTGGTTTCTTGCCAAACCATAGTTCATATTGTGTTGTCTCAACGGACTTAGATGGTGCCCCTTTTTAATGTGAATGCAGCTGTCTCTAATGCATGATCCCAAAACGATATTGGTAAATCGGTAAGAAACATCATAGATTGTACTATATCCAATAAAGTACGGTTATGACGTTCGGACACACCATTATGCTGTGGTGTTCCAGGTGGCATGAGTTTGTGAAACTATTCCACATTGTTTTAATTGAAGGCCAAACTCGTAACTCAAATATTCTCTTCTACGATCAGATCGTAGAAACTTTATTTTCTTGTTACGATGATTTTCCACTTCACTCTGAAATTCTTTGAACTTTTCAAATGTTTCAGACTTATGTTTCATCAAGTAGATATACCCATATCTGCTCAAATCATCTATGAAGTTCTGAAAATAATGATACTTGCCGCGAGCCTTAATACTCATCGGACCGCATACATCAGTATGTATAATTTCCAATAATTTTGTTGCTCACTCCATTGTTTCGGAGAACGGAGTCTTAGTCATCTTGCCCATGAGGCATGGTTCGCAAGCATCAAGTGATTCACAATCAAGTGATTCCAAAATTCCATCAACATGAAGTTTCTTCATGCGCTTCACACCAATATGACCTAAACGGCAGTGCCACAAATAAGTTGCACTATCATTATTAACTTTGCATCTTTTGGCTTCAATATTATGAATATGTGTATCACTACGATCGAGATCCAACAAACCATTTCGTTGGTGTGTATAACCATAGAAGGTTTTATTCATGTAAACAGAACAACAATTGTTCTCTAACTTAAATGAATAACCGTATTGCAATAAACATGATCAAATCATATTCATGCTCAACGCAAACACCAAATAACAATTATTTAGGTTCAACACTAATCCCGAAAGTATAGGGAGTGTGCGATGATGATCATATCAATCTTGGAACTATTTCCAACACACATCGTCACTTCACCCTTAACTAGTTTCTGTTCATTCCGCAACTCCCGTTTCGAGTTACTGTTCTTAGCAACTGAACTAGTATCAAATACTGAGGGGTTGCTATAAACACTAGTAAAGTACACATCAATAATCATGTATATCAAATATACTTATGTTCACTTTGCCATCCTTCTTATCCGCCAATCACTTGGGGTAGTTCCGCTTCCAGTGACCACTCCCTTTGCAGTAGAAGCACTCAGTCTCAGGCTTAGGTCCAGACTTGGGCTTCTTCACTTGAGCAGCAACTTGCTTTCTGTTCTTCTTGAAATTCCCCTTTTTCCCTTTGCCCTTTTCTTGAAACTAGTGATCTTGTCAACCATCAACACTTGATGCTCTTTCTTGATTTCTACCTTCATTGATTTCATCGTCATGAAAAGCTCAGGAGTCGTTTTCGTCATCCCTTGCATACTATAGTTCATCACGAAGTTCTACTAACTTGGTGATGGTGACTAGAGAATTCTGTCAATCACTATCTTATCTGGAAGATTAACTCCCACTTGATTCAAGCGATTGTAGTACCCAGACAATCTGAGCACATGCTCACTGCTTGAGCGATTCTCCTCCATCTTGTAGCTATAGAACTTGTTGGAGACTTTATATCTCTCAACTCGGGTATTTGCTTGAAATATTAACTTCAACTCTTGGAACATCTCATATGGTCCATGACGTTCAAAACATCTTTGAAGTCCCGATTCTAAGCCGTTAAGCATGGTGCACTAAACTATAAAGTAGTCATCACATTGAGCTAGCCAAACGTTCATAACGTCTGCATCTGCTCCTGCAATAGGTCTGTCACCTAGCGGTGCATCAAGGACATAATTCTTCTGTGCAGCAATGAGGATAAACCTCAGATCACGGATCCAATCCGCATCATTGCTACTAACATCTTTCAACACAATTTTCTCTAGGAACATATCAAAATAAACATAGGGAAGCAACAACGCGAGCTATTGATATACAACATAGATATGCTAATACTACCAGGACTAAGTTCATGATAAATTTAAGTTCAATTAATCATATTACTTAAGAACTCCCACTTAGATAGACATCCCTCTAATCCTCTAGGTGATCACATGATCCAAATCAACTAAACCATAACCGATCATCACGTGAAATGGAGTAGCTTTCAATGGTGAACATCACTATGTTGATCATATCTACTATATGATTCACGCTCGACCTTTCGGTCTCCGTGTTCCGAGGCCATATCTGTTATATGCTAGGCTCGTCAAGTTAAACCTGAGTATTCCGCGTGTGCAACTGTTTTGCACCCGTTGTATTTGAACGTAGAGCCTATCACACCCGATCATCACGTGGTGTCTCAGCATGAAGAACTTTCGCAATGGTGCATACTCAGGGAGAACACTTTTACTATGATAATTTAGTGAGAGATCATCTTATAGAGCTACCGTCGAACCAAGCAAAATAAGATGTATAAAAGATAAACATCACATGCAATCAAAATATGTGACATGATATGGCAATGATCATCTTGTGCCTTTGATCTCCATCTCCAAAGTACCTTCATGATCTCTATCGTCACCGGCATGACACCATGATCTCCATCATCTTGATCTATATCAATGTGTCATCACATGGACGTCTCGCCAACTATTGCTCTTGCAACTATTGCTATCGCATAGCGATAAAGTAAAGCAATTATTTGGCGCTTGCATCTTTATGCAATAAAGAGACAACCATAAGGCTTCTGCCAGTTGCCGATAACTTCAAAAAAACATGATCATCTTATACAAAAACTTATATCTCATCATGTCTTGACCATATCACATCACAACATGCCCTGCAAAAACAAGTTAGACGTCCTCTACTTTGTTGTTGCAAGTTTTACGTGGCTGCTACTGGGCTTAGCAAGAACCGTTCTTACCTACGCATCAAAACCACAACGATAGTTTGTCAAGTTGGTGCTGTTTTAACCTTCGCAAGGACCGGGCGTAGCCACACTCGGTTCAACTAAAGTTGGAGAAACTAACACCCGCCAGCCACCTATGTGCAAAGCACGTCGGGAGAACCGGTCTCGCGTAAGCGTACGCGTAATGTCGGTCCGGGCCGCTTCATCCAACAATACCGCCGAACCAAAGTATGACATGCTGGTAAGCAGTATGACTTATATCGCCCACAACTCACTTGTGTTCTACTCATGCATATAACATCAAACCATAAAACCTAGGCTCTGATACCACTGTTGGGGAACGTAGTAATTTCAAAAAAATTCCTACGCACACGCAAGATCATGGTGATGCATAGCAACGAGAGGGGAGAGTGTTGTCTACGTACCCTCGTAGACCGAAGCGGAAGCGTTGACACAACATAGAGGAAGTAGTCGTACGTCTTCCCGGTCCAACCGATCCAAGCACCGTTACTCCGGCACCTCTGAGTTCTTGGCACACGTTCAGCTCGATGACGCTCCCCGGGCTCCAATCCAGCAAAGCTTCGGGGAGGAGTTCCGTCAGCACGAGGCGTGGTGACGATCTTGATGTTCAACCGTCGCAGGGCTTCGCCTAAGCACTGCTACAATATGACCGAGGTGGAATATGGTGGAGGGGGGCACCGCACACGGCTAAGGAACGATCACGAAGATCAACTTGTGTGTTCTAGGGTGCCCCCTTGCCCCCGTATATAAAGGAGTGGAGGAGGGGAGGGCCGGCCCTCTCTATGGCGCGCCCTAGGGGAGTCCTACTCCCACCGGGAGTAGGATTCCCCCTTTCCTAGTCCAACTAGGTGTCCTTCCAAGTATTAGGAGTAGGAGACATGGAAGGGGAAGGGAGAAGGGAAGGAAGGAGGGGGTGCAGCCCCTCCCCCTAGTCCAATTCGGACTAGGCCTTGGGGGGCCGCGCGGCCTGCCCTAGGCAGCCCCTCTCTCTTTCCCGTATGGCCCAATAAGGCCCAATACTTCTCCCGGCGAATTCCCGTAACTCTCCGGTACTCCGAAAAATACTCGAATCACTCGGAACCTTTCCGAAGTTCGAATATAGTCGTCCAATATATCGATCTTTACGTCTCGACCATTTCGAGACTCCTCGTCATGTCCCCGATCTCATCTGGGACTCTGAACTCCTTCGGTACATCAAAACTCATAAACTCATAATATAACTGTCATCGAAACCTTAAGCGTGCGGACCCTACGGTTCGAGAATAATGTAGACATGACCGAGACACGTCTCCGGTAAATAACCAATAGCGGAACCTAGATGCTCATATTGGCTCCCACATATTCTACGAAGATCTTTATCGGTCAGACCGCATAACAACATACGTTGTTCCCTTTGTCATCGGTATGTTACTTGCCCGAGATTCGATCGTTGGTATCTCAATACCTAGTTCAATCTCGTCACCGGCAAGTCTCTTTACTCATTCCGTAATACATCATCCCGCAACTAACTCATTAGTTGCAATGCTTGCAAGGCTTAAGTGATGTGCATTACCGAGAGGGCCCAGAGATACCTCTCCGACATTCGGAGTGACAAATCCTAATCTCGAAATACGCCAACCCAACAAGTACCTTCGGAGACACCTATAGAGCACCTTTATAATCACCCAGTTACATTGTGACGTTTGGTAGCACACAAAGTGTTCCTCCGGTAAATGGGAGTTGCATAATCTCATAGTCATAGGAACATGTATAAGTCATGAAGAAAGCAATAGCAACATACTAAACGATCGAGTGCTAAGCTAACGGAATGGGTCATGTCAATCACATCATTCTCCTAATGATGTGATCCCGTTAATCAAATGACAACTCATGTCTATGGCTAGGAAACTTAACCATCTTTGATCAACGAGCTAGTCAAGTAGAGGCATACTAGTGACACTCTGTTTGTCTATGTATTCACACATGTATTATGTTTCCGGTTAATACAATTATAGCATGAATAATAAACATTTATCATGAAATAAGGAAATAAATAATAACTTTATTATTGCCTCTAGGGCATATGTCCTTCAAAGGGGTGTTGGTGTAGCAGACTCGGTGGGTTGCGAAAGCCGATCCTCACGAGCCCCCAGGCCCGTGGGCCTCGGGAGGCTCCGGAGGTGCTGGCGGCTTCCCGCGGACCATCTCCATCTCCGCCAGGGCTGCGGAACGCCTGGCCTCTTGTGCCTCCATGATGCCCCTCATGAGGCGCTAGTACGTGGCAGCCGCGTTCGGCAAGTCGTAGGGCATGCGAACGTAGCTGTGGGGGGGACCTCCGTAGCGCCCCACTCGTGACGGCCAGAGGCGCTCCAGAGAGGCGAATCGGTTGAGCCCTAGTATGTCAATGCAGACGCGCAGCCCGCCATCCTCGCCTGGATGGGGAGCCACTTCTGGTAGACGGCGGCCGCCTTTCGTGACTCTTGACTCCTGTATCTCCTGAATGGCCTTGCTGACGAACTCCTGAGGGTCTGGCTCTCCTTGCCTTACTCCTTCTTGAGGGAAACGTGCTTCGAAACACGCCTCCATGTGGTGCCCAAGCGCCTCCCTTGTGACCTTAGCCAGGTCGGTGGCCCTCCAGGGGAGAGCCCCCGAGCCCTGCCTGAGGAGGGCGCCGGGCGCACTTTCCTATGCGATGGAAGGAGGTTCCCCTTGGGCAGGCACGGGCCAAGGGGGGCCTGCCTCCTGAGGAGCCGGGCCGGACGATGTCTTCTTCTTCTTGGGGGCGGTCTCGGGAAGCCTCCTGCTTCCGCGATCCGGGTCTTCCAGCGACGCGGCCTGAAAGGCTCGTTCCAGGGAACACACCGCATCCTTCTCTTCACAAGGCACCGTGATGACTCCGCCAGTTCCTGGCATCTTTAGGACGTTATAACCGTGGTGGGTTACGGCCATGAACTTGGCCAGCGCTGGGTACCCGAGGATAGCGTTATACGGCAGGCGAATGTGAGCGACGTCGAAGTCGATGAGCTCGGTGCGGTAGTTGTCGCGTGCCCCGAAGGTGACAGGGAGGCGGACCTGCCCAATCGGGACCGTGGAGCCGTCGGTGACTCCGGAGAAAGGCTTGGTTGGCTGAAGCTGGCTGTAGGGCACCTGGAGATTGTTAAATGTTTCCACGGACAGGACGTTGAGCCCTGCCCCGCCATCGATGAGGGTCCTGGTGACCACCACGTTGCTGATGATTGGGGAACAAAGCTTCGGGAGGACTCCGGCTGTAGCCGCACACTTGAGCTGATCTGCTGAGCTGAACGTGATGGCGCACGCCGACCACCTGAGAGGGCGCGTGGCTTCGAGCTTGGGGAGGACTGCATTCACTTCGCGGGCGAACTGCTTGAAGATGCGTTGAGAGGCTGGGGCTTGAGCCCCGCCCAGGGTGCAGGCGATCGCGTGCGGCTCCTGGAAGCCCCCAGCCTCCTCGTCCTGGTGGCGGTCCTCGTTTCTCCTTGGTTGCGGCGGCAGCGGAGGGAGGCCTGCGTTGCCTTGCGGGCGATCCTCGCGAGGCTGACCCTTCCAGTCTCCCTCGCGAGGCGGGTCTTGCCAGCGATCCTCGCGAGGTTGATCGCGCTACCCTTGGCGTGGGCCACGGTCTTCCCAGCATCCTGCGTTCCTTCCTCCTCGACAGTAGCCCCGTTCACCGCGGTCAGGGCGATGGCCGATCCTTCCTTCTCGCATGGCTCGGAGCTCTTGACATTTGTTGGTGTTGTGGGTGTGGAGGTCGTGGTACACACAGTACCGGCTGCCCTTGGAAGGTTCGGGCTGATCTCTGCCCCGCTTGGTGTCTGGTTCTGCCGCGAGCACGGCAGCCCCCTTGCGCTACACATCCTTGGCCTTGGGCTTCTTCTCTTCCGGGTCCGCGGCAGGCAGCTCGAGGAGGGAGAGACGCCCCTCCTCAGCCCTGGCGCACTTGGTTGCCAAGTTGAACAGCTCCAAAGAAGTGCACAGGTCTTCATGCATCGCCAGCTCCTCCTTCATCTTGACATCGCGCACGCCGTCGGAGAAGGCTGAGATGATGGCCTCCTCAGTCACCCTGGGAATCTTGAGGCGTGCATTGTTGAAGTGCTGGATGTACTTCTGCAGGGTCTCCCCAGGTTGTTTCTTGATACGGCGCATGTCGCTCACGGCGGGTGGCCGGTCGCGAGTACCTTGGAAGTTGGCGATGAAGCGGGTGCGCATCTCGTCCCAGGAGGAGATCGTGCCCGGAGCCAGGTTCAAGAGCCAGGTGCGGGCCCTGTCCTTGAGCGCCATGGGAAACCAGTTCGCCATGACCTTCTCGTCTCCGTTGGCAGCTTCGATGCCCAGCTCGTAGAGCTGGAGGAACTCCGCAGGGTCAGCCGTGGCGTCGTAGCGAGGAGGCAGGTCTGGCTTGAACTTGCCGGGCCACGCGACACTGCGTAGCTTGGTGGTGAAGGCACGGCAGCCTGCTGTGGCCATAGGAGGCCTTGGCTGACGGAGGGCTTGGTCTTGCATGTCCCCACGCGCTGCAGCTGGGTCTTGTCATGCGGGAGCAGGAGCATGGTCGCGACGTGCTGGAGCAGGGAGGGACTTCCTGGCAGCTCTGCTCTTGCTGCGCTGGCACCTGACGGAGCGGGTTCCGCCCAGGGGCCACGCTCCTTGGAGCCATGGCGCCTTCTTGAGGAGGAGGCGGCTGGGGTGCCGCCGGAGCTTCGTCGCCCGCACGGGGCGAGGTGCGATGCAGTGGAACGTACGGTGCAGGACAGCCCCCTGCGGCGCGGACGAGCTCGGCGACGCGGTCGAGCCATTCTTCGTAGACGTCGTCGACGGGACGGTAGCGCAGGAGCTCGTTTGCCGCGATAAGCGCAGCTCGAGCCTCCATGGGTGCGCGGAGCGCGCGGGACGAAGAACCAGCTGGGGGGAGCGAGGGAGTTGCGGTGCGGCCGTCTTGCCGCACGGACGGATGCTGAGACGAAGCTTGCCGCTCGTCCCCCGCCGGGCCGGTGGCGGCGTTGACGGCTGGTGATGGGGAACGGTGAGGACGCCCGCCGACAGGAGCCGTCTGGGCGACGTGGAAAGCAAGAGCGGCCCGGCGCTCGGCGCGGGCCCGACAAGCGTCAGACATGGGTGCGATGGTCGGAGGAGAATGGGGTAGTGGAAGATGAATTCCGGTGCACCCCGACCTGGCGTGCCAAATGTCGGATTTCGGGTTCCGGCAGACCCTTGAGGTTCGAACACTGGGGTGCGCGCGGAGATTTCGCCTCCTACGTACCTGCACCCCTCCGCCGCGCTAAGATCTAAGCTATGGAAAGAACAACACAAGAGACACAGGGTTTATACTGGTTCGGGCCACCGTTGTGGTGTAATACCCTACTCCAGTGTGTGGCGTGGTGGATTGCCTCTTGGGCTGATGATGATGAATGATACAAGGAAGAACAGCCTCGCGAGGGTCTGTTCTTGGCTGGGGCGATGAACTGCTGGGAGGAGTTCAACCACCCTTCTCTCTCTCTCTGATCGAACCCCTCAAAAGACCCCTCTCTGATCTGATCCTTGATCCTTAATACTCCCTCTCTCCCCTGTGGGTGGCTGGTCCTATTTATAGTGGCCCTGGTCCTCTTCCCAAATATCGAGCGGGAAGGGAGCCAACAATGGCGGGCTAATTTGAAGGGGGACAGCTAGTACTAGCTACCCTGACAAAAGTAGTCTTCGCCTGCACAAAGCTCTGGTGGTGATGCCATCTTGGGCTCCACGATGACCTCCGTCTTGCAGTCCTCCTGGTCTTGGTCTTGTTGCACCGAAATGGCAACCTTTGCCTGAGGCCTCGGTACTCCGCGGCTGCGCTTGCCCCCTTTGCACCAAAGAGGAAAGGAGGACACTGCGCAGGTTGGCACCCGCCTGGCACCCTTGGTCGCTATGGCTTGCGTCATGGGCACCTCGTAAGGATGGCAATTTTATCCATGGACATGGATATCCATGGATATCCAACCCGAATGGATAGGGTTTGGATATGCTTTTGTGTCCATGGGCGGCGCCCAAAACCGACCCGATTGTTCATGGATAGGGCATGGATATAATCTTGTACCCATGGATATACCGAAACCCGACCCGATAGTATGACTTAATGGGGGAAAATCTGCTATCCCTGCCCCACGGTCATATGTCCCACAACAATTTTACACTTTTTATTTATCTAAAACATGCATAAGAAATTACACAATCCCCATCATAACTTTTTTTAGTTGACATTCAATCCCCTCTGTAACATAATCCAATACCCCTTCCCTTATTTTTACCACCTCCTTAAATGACTCGTCATTCTCATATGTTAGAAAAATACTAAATGATCTTATGTTGTTAGTGGATGTTGATTTACCATAAGTGAAGCCTAGCCTACCACGAGGTGAAAAATGGAAGAGTTTATGTTAATATTGTGTTATGTCTTATTTATATGTCTCGAGAGGACCCAATGGATATCCAATGGGTATGGATATCCATCGGATTTGGACATGGACATAGTTTTTCACCCATGGATTTTTTCATGGGCGGGCAAAGACTGTCTTCATGGACAAGGATATGGATTTGAGATTGTTCAACCCGATCCAAACCCGACCCATTGCCATCCGTAGCACCTCATGAGGTACCCCGCCTTGATCTCTCCGCCTCCTCATGAGCCAGCCTAATGAGGCCGTGCCTGAGGAAGCTCCATGTCGTCCGCCCCATGAGGCTTGGCCCCTCGCGAGGGTCTTGGGTCTGTGTTGATGAGGATGGGCCGTGCTGGGCCCCCTTTTAAGCCACACCACAGGCCGCAGGCAGGCAAGTCTGGGGACCCCTGTTCCTAGAACGCCGACAACAACCTTGGAACGATTTTTTCTGTATTGTATGACAGTTTGATTCCTTTGATCTCGGACTTAGCATCGATGGGGCTTCGATGGATCTGTCACGTCCGGCGGCTCAAACGATGGAACCCTAATCTCCTGATCTCCAAATTATATGCTGAGAACTCCAAATTTAATCATTGAAATTAATTGACCCGGGAGGCTTCCTGTATGATCATCCCCTACCGGCTCTTCTTTTATCCTTCTAATGTTAAACTTCTTGATCCCTGAAAAGCTCCCTTCAAGAACTCAACACCACCGAGCGCAGGCCCCACGGTGGGCGCCAACTGTCGTGGATTTGTCATGACAGATGTCCTTAGTGTCAGGACTTTAGTCTCGAGGCCAACGCATCTATGTGATAGCTTGAGAGGGGTTGAGTGGGACGAGAGACGCGATGTTTTACCCAGGTTCGGCCCCTCACGGTGGAGGTAAAAGCCTACATCCTGCTTCATTGATATTGATGATGATGATGATGATCACGGTTACAAGATTGCTCTATCTCGAGAGCTATTGTCTAAACCTAACTCGTCCAACTCGTGGAACTTCTCAATCTTGTCCCCTTTTGGGGAGCCCTGTCCCTCCTTATATATGTTGGAGGGGCGGGTTACATGTAGAGTCGTATTAGGATTAGGACTAGTCTACCTCTAATACAAACCGGATACAAGTCCAGGTCTTAACTCCTTGTAAGATAAATGTTCCTCATGCCTTTCCTCTTAAACCGGCCCACCATTAACATAAACCGGCCTGCTAGGCCTTGGGCCTTGTCATCCATCTGGAACACGCGCCGGGTCACCAATGAGTCTTCAGGATCGTGAATCATCATACCAGTGAACCGCCAGACACGTAAGTCGCCAATCCTCTGGCGGTTTACCAAGGAAACGCCTAGTCCAGCCGGGTTATACTTCCGGCCGGTTTACGCCGCGGGGTATATCCCCGACAGCGCATGTAAGTTGTTTCCTCTCATGTTAATGATGACGCCATGACACTGTTTGAACTTTTTGTGTTGATTGGCATATCTCTGTTTGAGCAGAATTTGAGTAGAACTATGGCAATGTATTAGAGACGCCGTAAATCAGCTATATTTGGAATGAGTTAATTCATGCGATTGTGACCATGTCATTACAGTCAATTTGTACCCTGAATAATCAAACGGTTAGGAATATATGGATATTATCCTTATTTTACAGTAATCTATATACTACTACTAAATATGAGTGTGTACAACGGCCATGTTAGTTTCCTCATTTTCATGATGTAGAAACATGCACCACACTGTTGGTTTCATCTAACCATACATTAGGGAAGTAAATGTGCATATGGAGAACTCTATATTTGGAAGTAGTGAAATCCTGCAATGGTTACCATGTGTACATACCTATATTTTCCCTTCAGCAATCAATGGCTAGAATAATATCCTCACAATTTTTTTACCCATAGAACACGAGTATATAACAATGCATGGTCTGTTAGTTACCTTGAAGAATTTTTTTGTGAGGACAGAACATGATTACATAACATGCATGACACGGTAGTTTCCTGTGGAGAATCGATTGCGAGATAACATGAGTATAACCATGCATGGCACTTCTATATTTTCGAATCTAGTATACATTTCCCTGCATTTTCCTCCCAGTTCCAACAGGGACATATCAATGCTGTTCTTGCATTATCCTACTCATACTCTGAACAATGCTGATCTTACATTAACAATGCTTGTCCTTTTTGATATGATGCAGTGTCCCTACACTTACTGCCCTTTGTAATCACACCACATTTGCCAAAAACAGGGAAGCACAACTGGTTCCTCGCTTGATCAGACGACGGCGAAAGACTGATGATCATTCGGACACATGAGCCGGAAAAGTTATATTGAAAAAACCCCACTGTATACAAGCACCGTGTAATAAGTGAGTATCCGGACAGTGGCTGTTACATCTATGAGCAGGATACCCGCTTCTTGGGGCCTTTAGGATTTTTTAGTTGGAGGCGGGTAAACAGCCTTGGTTCACACTCTCTGTTTCTCGGACTCAATTATCCGATTAACCAGGCGATCACCGTTGGCAAGGACCTTGATGGCAGAGAGACTCTGTTTGCTATGGAAAACTGTGTCTACACGGCGAGCCCTAGGAGTTCGGGAGCAAACTCCCCTGATTGTCAACGATATAGCCTGCAGCCAAAAGAAGGTGAGAATGACAAAGGCATCCAGATTAACTTTGATCCTTGGATGTCTCAATTACAACAGGTAGTGATGTGGTTCGAGCCTTTAGTTTGATAGGTAATTGGGCTGTTGCATCGAAAGGGTGGAGTACTGGTGTCTCCGGATCACTGGTCACTGAAGCGGGGCTGCAAATTATGATGGTGTTGGATCATCTCTTCGAATGACTTTGTTGTCTTTGCTGCTGGTTCTGGATGGGTAGTTCTTTCTTTTGTTATGCATATTCCTTGTCATTTGGCCATCCTCGTCTATGTCACTCTTACTATGTAATAGTTGCTTTTGTTTAGAATGTAATTCTCGTCTGGATCACGAGAGTCTGAGCACTGCAGATGGGTGCATTTTGGTGGTGTAGCAAGACTTCTTATGAACTATCATGTCTTGCTGTTTATGTCAGTAGTAGTCACTAGTCAGTGTTTGAATGTTGTATATACCGTTGTTTCGAACTGTTTATTGTCTCGAACTACTGGTGGGCTAAATGAGGGCATCACCATTCTCCAGTGTTCAGAGTATATCTCCTTTTTTCAAGTTATATAATTTGAGCTCAGTGTCTTTTCGATGATGTACACTTGTTTGGGCCAGTGAGGTTTCGTTGAATATGGGCCGAGTAGTAACGCAATGCCAAACAGGTCAATTATGACTCTCGGGCTAGGCTCTCAAAAGATCCTGAAAAAAAAGGCTGGGCTCTCCAAAAAAGAATGAATACGGACTCTTAGGCCGACATGTGGGTGCCACCGGTGTTTTCATGCGCTTGCGCACCAAGAGCATATTGGCGCGTGCTCGAAATTCATGCTACCTTTTCATCCGCAGTCTCCCCCCAACCTCTGGAATCTCGATTCCTACTCCAGTTCCCCCAAATCCCCCTCCCGTACTCCCTGTACTCAAGTGCACTATCATGTCGCTGGCCAACGCGGATCTCCGAGCCGGAGATCCTGAGGTCCGTCCTGCCTTTGGTCGCTACGTGCTGTCGCTCAACAATGGCATGGCGGCGCTTGACGACCAGTTTGCCGGCAAAGTGCTGATGGTAACCATCAACGGCGACCGGCCTCCCGTCTCGCCGGATGACCTTGTCAAAGCTCTTGGCATTGTGCACGGCATCCAAATAAGTGACTTGCTCGTCGAAGTCTGTCCGCCACTGGCTGATTTCTTCGTCAGGTTCCGGACAACTTTCGACTGCAGTCGTGTGTTCGAATCTTCCCGGCGTTTGTTCTGCGATGGCGCGCTGGTGAGCTTTGATCGGTGGCACCTAGGATGGGGATCGGTGCCCTCTGAGCTTGAGTTTTTAACAAAGCTTACCTTCCACGGCATGCCTCGACGTGCTTGGAACAGCGAGTCCATGAACGAGCTTATCAACGACCTTGGAGGTGAGCTTGTAAGTATGTTTGTTCCTCCAGACAGCTGGGATTTGATGGTTATGGCATGGATGAAGAAGCCGTCCACCATACCAAAGGTGATTGGTGAGATACGGTGCAGGAACCGGGGTTGTACTATTCATCGCCACCAAGGCCGCCGCGGACCACGTTAGGGATCTACCTATATCGAGTGTTCGTGCATGTTGAAGAATGGTCAATCCATCAATCGAAGTCCTGCCACCGCCGCTGGTGCCAGGGTACGTCGACGACGTCCATTACAGGAGTCAACTTCAGACTTTCCCTGTGTTGCTCGGAACGATGGATGGCACAGGGCCTACTCCATCGCGCGGCGGAGGCCACTGCTTCTTTGGGAGAAGAGGCAGGGCTGGCTGCCTGGATGTGCTCTAATTTGAGGTAACAACTGAATCTTGTCAGATACTACTTAAATCCGAGCTATGGGTGTGAAGCACTGATATGCCAGTACATTTGATTGTGACCTGTTCTAATTTTGTACCTGAACTTTTTTTAGAAAGGGTTGTACATCAACTTAATGTGCTAGGAGAACTTATTGTGTTGTCTGTCTGTTTTCTTTGCACAACATTTAAGATATTTCCCCGTCATTGATAAAGATGATGAACCGTTATGTACGACTTCGTTGGTTTCAACATAGCCATTCCCGTAGCGATCCACTGCTTCCATCCAGATTGTGCCGCTTGCGTGAAATCTTTGTATGCAAGTTCAATGTGCTATGATGTTCTATATGATTGTGTCAACTATATAAGTTTTTACCGAGCATCAGCAATGCATATGGCTGAAAGATGTATTTACGAGCATCGGCCGATGGGTCTCTCTCTCTCTATCTCTCTCTCTCTCACACACACACACACCCACACACACACACACCCACACGCACAAGTGGGACCCGTTGAATTATTTATTTGCTCATGACATCTTTTAATTAGGTTCCACTGTAATCTAATTTTTTTCTTAAGTTATTAATTGAGCTCAGTGACTTCAAAAGGTTGTATAGAAGCCTTGTTTGGGCCTTTCCGGCATCGCTGAATGTGGGCTGAGTAACCATGTTAGGTTGTACTGTACTACACAGGCCCTTTTCGCTATTTTTTAAATAATAATTTTTTTATTAATTTTCATAAATATTACGTTGGGTAAATTTTTTTCAAAAATAATACACCGTCCGCCCGCTGCAGGACGACCGGGCCTAGTCGGCCCACAGCAGGCCGACTGGCCCCTGTCGGCCCACTGTGGGCCAACTGGAGCTAATTGGCTCACTGTGGGCTAATTGTTTTTGCAAAAGTGTTAATCATGTATTTAAAAAATATGTGTATTGTGACCTCCTCCGCTCGCTGTGGGCCCACTGTTGACTAAAAAATATGTTTTAAAAAGTGTTAATCATGTATTTAAAAATTGTTAAATGTGTGTATAAAAAATGGTCCTTATCTATACAAATTTTTTTAATGTGTGTATAAAAATAGTTTTTTTTAACATCAGCAATGCAACTGGGCTGACAGTTGTACACAATATCCGGGTCAACTTGTTATTCTCCGCCCCGCGGGGCTGCAAACTTTCCTAGGAGGTATGCATTAGGCTTAACAAGAAAATGAACTTTGAGAAATAATAAATGGGATGCAATTATAATAACTAGACAGTTACTGTGCACCAAACACGTAATTAGTTTGAAAAATATATTATTTTTGGAATTTGAAAATTTTAATTTCATTGCTTGTTGCGCGCGCAATATTTCGTTGGATTTTAATGTAATACAACTTTATTTTGAAATTATATTTAACCTGACTAGAAATTTCGGATACAAATATTTTGGATCCCATCAAAATGTGGGAATTTTTTTTGAATTATGTTTTGAGCGGTTGTTTGAAATTATTAATTGTTGTCCTAGCTAGAAGTTGGGTTGTACTTTTAACAAACTGTAAATGGGCTGTAGTAAATTCCATTATAATTGAAAAATGGGCTGTACATTCTTACAAATCGCAAATGGGCTATATGTTCTCTGCCAAGTCCGAGCTGTGGGCCTACTAAGTTGACACGTACCAAGGGCTTTGTCAACTTAGTCAATATAAACGATTCTAGCTGCAGTGATCGTACGATGTCCATCCAACGGCCGTAGTGCTTCTTCAACCTCTGGTCTTCTTGCTCCAGCCGCCCAAAGCAGCGCCAGTCGTGCCGCGTGCTCCTGCCTCCCGTGGCCGGCTGTGATGCCGCGGAGGCCTCACCGCCCCGTACTACTCCCACCGCTGGCCAGGCCATCCCTCTACTCACCCACACCCCCTGTTATTCTGCGGTGACGACAGCCTCACACCGCAGCTGAACCAGTGAACCATCGTACTCCTCTCCGCATGGGCTTCCACTGCTGCGTCTTCCCCGGCTCCGCGTCGTCCCCTTGCTAGGCCTCGCCGTCGTCCAGACCACCGCCCAGGTGCTCTCGGCGCGGCGTGGTTAATGTGGTCAACGACCGACTTCCATTGGAAGAGTACTGTACATGGAGCGGTTGACAGCTGGGTCCACGGCAGCCGCAAGGAAGTGCTTCCTTATTACGCGAAAAATAATTATTCCTCCACCTGACAGCAGGGACCCACCAGACGGGCCACTGTATTTCGCGAAAAAAATGATTCGCCCCCTAACTGCTGGGACCCACGAGCTACATCTTCGCATGCGAGGAAGTGCATCCGAAAAAATGATTCGCCCCCCTGACTGCTGGGACCCACCAGGCCCCCGACTGCTGGGACCCACCAGCTGCACCTTCGCATGCAAGGAAGTGCGTCCGAGCAAAAAAAACGATTCGCCCCCTGACTGCTGGGACCCACCAGCTACATCTTCGCAGCCAAGGAAGTGCCTGACAGTCGGGACCCACCTGGTCGAAGCATACGTGGCGTTGTCATTCTGGTCGCGAACGTGTACGTACATACTGGTCAATGTAGAGGCGCGCACGTGTCGTAGTAGAGGCGCGCACGTAGCATGTACACGTACGTACAGCGGCCAGGGTGCAAGAAAGAAAATACGGCCACGTATGTGTACATACGGGCAGGGTCTCGAACGCCTACTCGTGCATACGTACGGCCAGGGCTCGTGTACATGGCTGGGTCGGAACGGAGAAACAACATCGTCGTCGTGTTCATGGGGAGGCAACGGAATGCGTCGTGTTCATGGGGAGGCAACGGAATGCGTCATGTTCATCGGGAGCGCTTGGACGGAACAGGCGATGGAAACGACGCCTGGCGTACCGCAGAACAGAGGAAATGGCCTTGCGTTCGACCGGCCACGTTTGAAATGGGATCCTGTTCATTGGGAGGGGTGTGGTGTACCGCAAAACGAAGGAAACGGACCTCCTACGGTCAAAACGGGGGTCCTGTTGATCGGGAGGGGTGTGGTGTACCGCAAAACGGAGGAAAGAGACTTGTGTTGGAGCGCTACAGTCGAAACGGGGGTCCTGTTCATCGGGAGGGGTGTGGCGTACCGCAAAACGGGACTCCACGGGATACTGTTCATCTCCACCGTCGACCTCCTCCAACCTCCACGGGATCCTGTTCATCCAGCCTCCACGGGCTCCTGTTCATCCAGCCTCCACCGTGCGCTACTCCACCGGCTACTGTTCAACCACCCCTCCACCGTCTACTGTTCATCCAGCCCTCCACACCATGGAGACCTGTTCAACCACCCCTCCACGGGCACCCCTCCACCATCTACTGTTAATCCAGCCCTCCACACCACGGGGTCCTGTTCAACTACCCCTCCACGGGCACCCCTCCACCGTCTACTGTTCATCCAGCCCTCCACACCACAGGGTCCTGTTCATCCACCCCTCCACGGGCACCCCTCCACCGTATACTGTTCATCCATCCCTCCACCACACCACGGGGTCCTGTTCATCTAGAGGCAACGCCACCGCTCACTGTTCATCCAACGCCCCCCTGCAACGCTCACTGTTCATCCCATCGATCGGCTTCAGTTAGCAGCAGCAGCGAAGGAATCGCTCGATCGGGTTCAGTTAACAGCCATCGATCGATCGCTCAGGTTCAGTAACGCGTAGCCTGCAGTGCAATCTCTCGGGTTCAGTTAGAGCCCAACACCTCGCTCGGGTTCAGTTAGAGCCAACGCCTCCCACACACGCGCGTACGTGTACGAGAGAAACGCGCATCGCTCGACCCCCGACCTCCCACCGTAACCGGGAACTCCCCAAAATTTTCCTCCCCCTCGCTTCTACCACGGTTTTTTCTGTCATGGACGGCCCAAAGAATGTCATGCAGTCGCGACTCCGGCCCGCCCAGGACGAAAAGCCCATTTTCTGTCATGATTTTTTGTCATAGAAGTAGGAGCCCACCACATCTATGATGATACCGGGTTTTGTCACAATTATCATCATAGAAGTGTCATATGTATGACAGAAAAAATTTCGTTCGGCCCAAAATGTCACGGATGTGTCTTTTTTTGTAGTGGCTGCACATGTTCCTCAGACTTGTTCTGACTGTCACTCTGATCATACATCTCTGCAAACTCACTGACAGTAGACCCTGTGAATAGATTTAGATGAGATAGAGATGAGCATCACAAAGTGCAAAGTTTTTGCAAAACAGATGACTTAAAAACATAGTTCTAGTTCTCCACAGAAAGCATTTCGGAGCTACCAATTTGTAAACTCGGTGATACCGAAGCAGCTTTTGGGACCTAAACTAGTGAACTTGGTCAGACCGAGTCATAGTTCGGTGGCACCGAGACTGCTAGGGTTTCACAGAGAATCGAACTCGGTCACACCGATTTGTAGTTTTCAGTCAGACCGAAAATTGCAAGTGCTATGGCCTAAGCCAAATCGGTGAGACCGATTTCTACAACTCGGTCGGTCCGAGATGAGTTCGGCGGAGACCTAACCCTAAATTTTCAAATCAAATCTAACCTAAAGGATGTTTTCAGTCGATAGAGTGTTTGCATATGTGGTAAGGATCATGGCAAAACAATGTGCTATGAATCAGAGGTAAAAGAATAGCACAAGGGTTGAACCCATACCCTAGTTTGGTGGGAGTTCGCTACGGCGACAATGGCAGAGCAGATTTCCGTTGACGGCGATGGAAACTAGCGGCGGGAGGTCGCTGGCGGCGAGGAGACGATCCAGAGACCTGAGGAGGCAGAGCAGGACACACGCGCGGGCTGAGGAGTTTGAAGAAATTTCCAAAAACTCACCCGTGGGTATATATATCCCGACCCTATCAGTGTGACCGAGTGGAACAACTCGGTGGCACCGAGATGCAGAATCGCAAGTGGTTACTACAACTCAGTGTGACCAAAAAGATTGAAAACCTAGATCAACTTAGTGATCTCGGTGTGACCGAAATGGATGACTCGGTCATACCGAAATGCACAAAGAGGTTTGGAAGTTTAAGTCTATGACGAATCTTGGACTCCGAGTGCTCCTCACACAGAGTGGTTCGAATCTGACTTGATCAAACTTTGTGGTGTAGCATGAATAGAGTTTGAGACGAGAAAAGCATAGATAGTTAGAGGAAGTCCTTAGGCATTCTTGTCCATCCATTTGGCAAAAGAGAAAAAAGCCAAACAATCAAGGCAACAAATGGATGTCCTCGAATGAGTAAAACATGCAACCAACATGCTCACACAACAAGATGGCAAATGAAATATGTGGCAAAGCATACACAATCACTCTAGCATCTATAAAGCAATTTGGTGATGAATAGGTCATCTATATATGAGTATATCGACCGAGGAGTCAAATGAGAACATTTGATCGTAGGTCATACTCATCGTTTAAGCACAAGTGGGGTCACCACTTTTACATAATGCATTATTGTGTTCACATCGTTAGAGTTTCTTTAGCTCAATTGATTAGAGTAAAGCTCCCCCTAGATGTGATATTCCCCTTAGGAGGGATGAACTAACGTTGGGTTTTGTCGATGACGACTTCATGTAGGTGTTGAAGATGTAGGTGCTCAAAGTTGATGTGGATCATTTGGAGCAATCTTTTGGAGTGAGTTGCACTTTCAATACCTACACGGGTTAGTCCCACAAGGAACAAACAAGGATATCCATAGACATAGAGTGATATTCACATGAGATGTCCCTTGTCTTACCAACAAGAGGGTTTGTGTCATGGATTTGTCACGGCAGATGTCCTAGTGTGAGGACTTAGTCGTGAGGCCAATGCATCTATATGGTAGCTTGAGAGGGGTTGATCGGGACGAGAGACGCAACACATAAGATAAGGATTTAGACAGCTTCGGGCCCCGGGAAATATCATCTGGTAATAGCCCTACATGTTGTTTGTGGCAAGGTCTCATTATGCTCATGAGGGAGACACCGTAAATCCGGCTCTCCTCTCTTTGTGTCTAGCCTTAATGATTCTTTTCTTGCCCCTCCTCTTGGGGTGCCCCGCCCCTCCTTATATAAGTTGAAGGGGCGGGCATGTAGAGTCAAACTCGGATTAGGACTTAACCTCTTTTGACGTCTTACCATGGGCTTCTTAATGTCTTGGGCTTCTTAACGTAAGCCGGTTTACAATCCGGCTTACAATCTGGCTTACAATCTGGCTTAACTGTCTGGCTTAACTGTCCGGCTTACATGACTGTGTCTGCCGACTTACAATGCTTGACTGTGTCTGCCGGCTTACATGACTGTGTTTGCCGGCTTACATCACTGTGTTTGCCGGCTAACAATGCTTAACAGTGTCCGTCGGCTTAACCTTCTTAACTGTTCTCGCCGGCTTATAGTCTGTCGGATCACCAATGAAACATCAAGTCCCAGACGGGTTATATCTCCGGCCGGGTCACACCGCGGGGTGTATCCCCGACAATTTGTGACTCCTTGACCTAGTGCAACATATGGAAGTTGTTTGCACTTGTCCTTGCCAAAATGATATGAGTGAAGTATGTTGGCCGAGTCACCCTCAAGAACCCTCTAGTTCTTCTTCTTCGGGATTGATACGTCTCCAACGTATCTATAATTTTTGATTGTTCCATGCTATATTGTATTCTGTTTTGGGCATTATTGGGCTTTATTTTACACTTTTATATTATTTTTGGGACTAACCTATTAACTGGTGGCCCAGCCCAGAATTGCTGTTTTTTTGCCTATTTTAGGGTTTCGTAGAAAAAGAATATCAAACAGAGTCCATACGGAATGAAACCTTCGGGAACGTGATTTTCGGAATGCACATGATCCAGAGGACTTGGACCCTACGTCAAGACATCAACCAGGAGGCCACGAGGTAGGGGGCGCGCCTACCCCCCTGGGCGCACCCTCCACCCTCGTGGGCCCCCTGTTGCTCCACCGACGTACTCCTTCCTCCTATATATACCTACGTACCCCCAAACTACTAGATACGGAGCAAAAATCCTAATTCCACCGCCTTAACTTTATGTATCTACGAGATCCCATCTTGCGGCCTGTTCCGGAGCTCCGCCGAAGGGGGCATCGATCACGGAGGGCTTCTACATCAACACCATAGCCTCTCCGATGAAGTGTGAGTAGTTTAGTTCAGACCTACGGGTCCATAGTTATTAGCTAGATGGCTTCTTCTCTCTTTTTGGATCTCAATACAAAGTTCTCCCCCTCTCTTGTGGAGATCTATTCGATGTAATCTTCTTTTGCGGTGTGTTTGTTGAGACCGATGAATTGTGGGTTTATGATCAAGTTTATCTATGAACAATATTTGAATCTTCTTTGAATTCTTTTATGTATGATTGGTTATATTTGCAAGTCTCTTCAAATTATCAGTTTGGTTTGGCCTACTAGATTGATCTTTCTTGCAATGGGAGAAGTGCTTAGCTTTGGGTTCAATCTTGCAGTGTCCTTTCCCAGTGACAGTAGGGGCAGCAAGGCACGTATTGTATTGTTGCCATTGAGGATAACAAGATGGGGTTTATTTCATATTGCATGAGTTTATCCCTCTACACCATGTCATCTTAGTTAAAGCATTACTCTGTTCTCTTGAACTTAATACTCTAGATGCATGCTGGATAGCGGTCGATGTGTGGAGTAATAGTAGTAGATGCAGGTAGGAGTCGGTCTACTTGTCTCAGACGTGATGCCTATATACATGATAATACCTAGATATTCTCATAACTATGCTCAATTCTGTCAATTTCTCAACAGTAATTTGTTTACCCACCGTGAATACTTATGCTCTTGAGAGAAGCCACTAGTGAAACCTAGGCCCCGGGGTCTATCTTCCATCATATTAATATTCCAACACTTAGTTATTTTTATTGCCTTTTATTTTACTTTGCATATTTATCATAAAAATACCAAAAATATTATCTTATCATATCTATCAGATCTCACTCTCGTAAGTGACCATGTAGGGATTGACAACCCCTTATCGCGTTGGTTGCGAAGATTTATTTGTTTGTGTAGGTGTGAGGGACTCGTGCGTGGCCTCCTACTGGATTGATACCTTGGTTCTCAAAAACTGTGGGAAATACTTACGCTACTTTGCTTCATCACCCTTTCCTCTTCAAGGGAAAACCAACGCAAGTTCTCAAGAGGTAGCAAGAAGGATTTCTGGCGCCGTTGCCGGGGAGGTTCGCGCAAAAGTCAAGACACACCAAGTACCCATCACAAAACCTTATCTCCCGCATTACATTATTTGCCATTTGCCTCTCGTTTTCCTCCCCCCACTTCACCCTTGTCGTTTTATTCGCCCTCTCTCTCTCCGTCCTCCCTCTCTGTCTCTATTTGCCTCTTTTTGTCTGTCTCTCGTTTGCTTGTGTGTTGGATTGCTTGCTTGTCATGATGGCTCAAGATAACACTAAATTGTGTGACTTTACCAATACCAACAACAATGATTTCCTTAGCACTCCGATTGCTCCTCTTACCGATGCTGAATCTTATGAAATTAATGCTGCTTTGCTGAATCTTGTCATGAAAGATCCGTTTTCCAGCCTTCCTAGTGAAGATGTCGCTACCCATCTAAATAGCTTCGTTAATTTTTGTGATATGCAAAAGAAGAAAGATATGGATAATGATATTGTTAAATTGAAGCTATTTCCTTTTTCGCTTAGAGATCGTGCTAAAGCTTGGTTTCGTCTTTGCCTAAAAACAGTATTGATTCGTGGAATAAGTGCAAAGATGCTTCTATCTCTATGTATTTTCCTCCCGCTAAGATCATCTCTCTTAGAAACGATATTATGAATTTTAAGCAACTTGATCATGAACATGTTGCACAAGCTTGGGAGAGGATGAAATTAGTGATATGTAATTTCCTACGCATGGTTTGAATTTGTGGATGATTATACAAAAATTTTATGTCGGATTGAATTTCGCTTCTAGAAATATTTTAGATTCGGCCGCGGGAGGCACTTTTATGGAAATCACTTTAGGAGAAACTACTAAACTCCTAGATAATATTATGGTTAATTATTCTCAATGGCACACTGAAAGATCTACTAATAAGAAAGTGCATGCGATAGAAGAAATTAATGTTTTGAGTGGAAAGATGGATGAATGTCGGTGTTCTGCGAATGGGGGTCCCAGACTTGCCTTCCTGTGGCCTGCGGCGTGGCTCAAAGGGGGGCCCAGCACAGCCCATCTTCATCAACACAGACCCAAGACCCTCGCGAGGGCCAAGCCTCGCGGGGCCGACGACACGAAGCTTCCTCAGGCACGGCCTCGTCAGGCTGGCTCGCGAGGAGGCGGAGAGATCAAGGCGGGGTACCTTATGAGGTGCCCGTGACGCAAGCCATGACGACCAAGGGCACCAGGCGGGCGCCAGCCCGCGCAGTGTCCTCCTTTCCTCTTTGGTGCAAAGGGAGAAAGCACAACTGCGGATTACTGAGGCATCAGGCAAAGGTTGCCATTTTGGTGCAACAAGACCAAGACCAGGAGGACTGCAAGACGGAGGTCATTGTGGAGCCCAAGACGGCGTCACCACCAGAGCTTTGTGCAAGCGAAGACTACTTTTGTCCGGATAGCTGGTACTAGCTGCCCCCCTTCAAATTAGCCTGCCATTGTTGGCTCCCTTCCCGCTCGATATTTGGGAAGAGGACCAGGGCCTCTATAAATAGGACCAGCCACCCAGAGGCCAAGGACGAAGAAGAGAAGATCAAAATTAGAGAGAGAGAGAAGGGTGACGAACTCCTCCTTGCAGTTCTTCCCCCCCCCCCAGCCAAGAACAGACCCTCGCGAGGCTGTTCTTCCTTGTATTGCTCTTCATCATCAGCCCAAGAGGCAATCCACCACGCCACACACTGGAGTAGGGTATTACACCACAACGGTGGCCCGAACCAGTATAAACCCTGTGTCTCTCGTGTTGTTCTTTCCATAGCTTAGATCTTAGCGAGGCGGAGGGGTGCAGGTAGGTAGGAGGCAAAATCTCCGTGCGCACCCCAGTGTTCGAACCTCAAGGGTCTGCCGGAACCCGAAATCCGACATTTGGCGCGCCAGGTTGGGGTGCGCCAGAATTCGTCTTCCACCACCCCGTTCTCCTCCGACCATCGCGCCCATGTCTGATGCTTGTTGGGCCCGCGCCGAGCGCCGGGCCGCTCTCGCTTCCCGCGTCGCCCAGACGGCTCCTGTCGGTGGGCGTCCTTGCCGTTCCCCGTCACCTGTCGTCAATGCCGCTACCGGCCTGAAGGGGGACGAGCAGCAAGCATCGTCTCAGCATCCGTCTGTGCGGCAAGACGGCCACACCGCTACTCCCGCGCTCTCCCCAGCTGGTTCTTCGTCCCGCGTGCTCCGCGCACCCATGGAGGCTCGAGCTGCGCTCATCGTGGAAAACGAGCTCCGGCGCTACCATCCCGTCGACGTCGTCTATGAAGAATGGCTCGACCGCGTCGCCGAGCTCGTCCGCGCCGCAGGGGACTCTCCTGCGCCGTCCGTTCCGCTGCACCGCACCCCGCCCCGCGCGGGCGACGAGGCTCCAGCGGCGCCCCGGCCGCCTCCTCCTCAAGAAGGCGCCATGTGTCGGATTTCGGGTTCCGGCAGACCCTTAAGGTTCGAACTCTGGGGTGCGAGCGAAGATTACGTCTTCTACCTCACCGTCTCGCAAAGATCTAGACTACTGAAAGAACTGCACAAGAGACACAAGGTTTATACTGGTTCGGGCCACCGTTGTGGTGTAATACCCTACTCCAGTCTGTGGTGGGTGGATTGCCTCTTGGGGCTGATGATGATGAACAATACAAGGAAGAACAGCCTCGCGAGGGTCTATTCTTGGCTGGGGCGATGAACTGTTAGGAGGAGTTCAGTCACCCTTGTCTCTCTCTCCCTCTGGTTTCGATCTGATCCTGTCCCTTTTTTTCCAACCCCCTTGCTCTGTGGGCGGCTGGTCCTGTTTATAGAGGCCCTGGTCCTCTTCCCAAATATCGAGCAGGAAGGGAGCCAACAATGGCGGGCTAATTTGAAGGGGGACAGCAAGTATCAGCTATCCTGACAAAAGCAGTCTTCACCTGCGCAAAGCTCTGGTGATGACGCCGTCTTGGGCTCCACGGTGACCTCCGTCTCGTAGTCCTCCTGGTCTTGGTCTCGTTGCACCGAAATGGCAACCTTTGCCCCATGCCTTGGTACTCCATGGCTGCGCTTGTCCCCTTTGCACCAAAGAGGAAAAGGAGGACGCTACGCGGGCTGGCACCCGCCTGGCGCCCTGAGTCGTCATGGCTTGCGTCACGGGCACCCCGCGAGGTACCCCGCCTTGATTTCTCCGCCTCCTCGTGAGCCAGCCTGACGAGGCCGCGCCTGAGGAAGCTCCACGCCGTCCGCCCCGCGAGGCTTGGCCCCTCGCAAGGGTCTTGAGTCTTGTGTTGATGAAGATGTGCCGTGCTGGGCCCCCCTTTGAGCCACACCGCAGGCCGCAGGTAGGCATGTCTGGGGACCCCCGTTCCCAAAACGCCGACAGTAGCCCCCGGGCCCAAGGCGCGCCCGGACTTGGCCGTGCTGAGAGGCGAAAGGGCAAGGGCGAAGCGCCGCGGGCCCTAACAGCCTGCGGTCTTGGGCGCCGCGTGGCGGATGATTGGGCGTGTTCGTCTCCACTTCCCCATGACGCCTCGGTGGTCGCACGGGTTGGACAAGTCCCTGCATGCAAATCGTGTCACGATTACCTGCGATCGTGGAGGCCGGCGGTTGGCCTTCACCGGCTATAAGTACGGGACTGCGCGTGCCCTTCCAGTCCATCCCTCCTTGCTTCTCCTTCTTCCCAATCCTTGCTCCATCTTGCCGCGATGGCTCCGATTCGCCGGTTCTCTGCAGCGGAGAAGGGAAAGGCCTACCAGGTCGAGCCTACCTCTCCCGCGCCCAAGCGCGGCCGAGGGCGCCCCCGGAGGCATCCCGTGGTCGCCACGGCAGCTTCCCGCGGTCGCGGGGATGGTTCCCAGCGTGGTGACGGGCGAGCTGCTGCGGCCGGAGGACGCGCCTTGGTTGCACGCTCCCCTAGGCCACGCTTTCATGTTCCGGAGGTGCTGTCGGAGTTCGTCGTGTGGTCGGCGGAGCCGACTAGCGCCCGGCTCCAACTCCCCCGCTTCCTCCTTGGTGAGCTCCCGGCCGGTGCCCCGGGCGGCCGCTGGCTTCAGGCGGATGGTTGCTGCAGTCGGGCCTCATGGGCTGCGCTGGAGGTCTCCGCCACTGGGAGCTTGGCCCTGACCCGTGGTTGGCAGGCATTTGCCCGTGCTCACGGCCTGGAGCGTCGGTGCACCCTGCACTTTAAGTTCGACGGTGATGCCACCCTCTACGTGAGGGTGTTTGGGGAAGATGGTCGCCGCGCAGGGTGTTGCCCTGAGGACGACGACCGCGCCCGGGGACCCAGCCTCGATGACGACGAAGGAGACAGCGCCCGCGTGGTTGGCGGCGCTCAAGGCTCCCCAAGCTTCATCGACCCTTCTTCAAGCGACTCTTCCAGCGGTGGCCGCAGTGAGCCCCCGCGCCGTCGCGCCCCGGTGAAGCGCGAGAGGGAGTCTGCTTGATCCTCGGAGACAGCCCGAGTCTCCTCCGCAGGCCGGTGCGAGGCGAGCCGCACCGGGCTTGTCCTTTCTCTCCTTTTGTTTCCTGCATAAAAGAAAACAGCTGCATGGAGCCCCGCGGGGGCGTGTTTGGGGTTATTGCTGTTAATCATCGTTTTGCTTTCGTTACCGTTCCTTCCAGCTACGTGTTTGCGCGTAGATAGTTCCCGGCCCCAGCCATGGGGGGGGGCGACCGACCCAGGCCCTTTGTTTGTGTCGCGGTGCCCATGGGGCACGGACTGGAGGGGTGCTCTTGTAAGGGGCCCAGGTCGCGAACTCTTTGAATGACTAGGATAGGAACACTCGCGAGGGCGTTCAGCTGCCCCCCTCGCGAGGCCTTGCGCAAGAGAAACCGAGGCGGGAGAGTGAAAAGCCGAAGAACCACAAGCCAAAGACGGCAACAACTCCAATTAAACTTCAAATGCAAACAAGCAAGCCAACTGCGGAAAGCAAATGAAAAAGACGCGTCCGACACCTAATCTAGTCTTCGACGTCTTCTCACCAGCGCGGAGCTAAGTGCTGCCACTGGGTGTGGGAGGGAGCCCCAGGGCCTGAGGCCGGCGCTCCTGAGACTCCGGGGCATGTACAGCCCCACTCATTATTACGTGAGAGTGTCACGGGCGGCGAGCTTCACAGGGGTTGGCCTTCTTCACAGGCTCCGGGCCTTTCTTCTTAGGGGAAACAAGCTTCACAGGCTTTCGCCTTCTTCACAGGCTCCGGGCCTTTTCCAAAAAGGATGATCTTCACAGGCGCTCGCCTTGCTTCACAGGCTCCGGGCCCTTTCCAAAAAGGATGACCTTCACAGGCGCTCGCCTTGCTTCACAGGCTCCGGGCCTTTTCCAAAGCGCGATAACTTCACAGGCACTCGCCTTGCTTCACAGGCTCTGGGCCTTTTCCAAAAAGGATGATCTTCACAGGCGCTCGCCTTGCTTCACAGGCTCCGTGCCTTTTCCAAAACGCGATAACTTCATAGGCACTCGCCTTGCTTCACAGGCTCTGGGCCTTTTCAGGGGTAGAACCTCCGGAGGTGCTGGATGTTCCATGCATTCTGGACTGGCACTCCCTCCTGAGTCTCCAAGCACACGGAGCCGGGCCTGGAAACATGAACAACCTTGAACGGGCCCTCCCACATGGGAGAGAGCTTGTGCAGCCCCTCCCTGGAGAGAACCCGCCTGAGCTCGAGATCTCCTACCTCGAGAGTCCTGGAGCGGATGTTGCGGCAGTTATATCGTTGTAGCGCCTGTTGGTACCTCGCTACTCGTAACGCGGCTTCTCGGCGGCGTTCCTCTCCCAGCACGAGGTCTATCCCCCGCATGGCGTCCTACTGCGCCTTGTCGAACGCCAGGACCCGCGTGGAGCGACGTCTGACCTCGTGAGGGAGGACTGCTTCGGCTCCGTAGACCAGGAAGAACGGGGTCTCCCCAGTTGGCTTGGTCGCAGTCGTGCGGATGGACCACAACACGGACTGGAGCTCATCGTACCAACCTCGGCCGCAGGCCTCCAGCTTCTTCTTGAACGTCCTGGTCTTGAGGCCCCTCAGGACCTCCGCGTTGGCTCGTTCGGCCTGGCCGTTGCTTCGTGGGTGTGCCACCGAAGCGTAGCATATCTGCGTTCCAAGGTTAGCACAGTATGTTCTGAAAAGGTTACTGGTGAACTGCGAACCGTTGTCTGTGATAATGCGGTTCGGCACCCCGAACCGGCTCATGATGCCCCTGATGAACTTGACCGCGGAACCCGCGGGGATGGTGCGGACAGCCTCTACTTCTGCCCACTTGGTGAACTTGTCAATGGCGACGTAGAGGTAGTGGTAGCCCCCTGGCGCCCGAGGGAACGGGCCCAGAATGTCCAGCCCCCAGACCGCGAATGGCCACGAAAGGGGCATAGTCGGCAAGCCTCCTGCTGGCTGATGGATCTGCTTGGCGTGGAACTGGCAGGCTTCACAAGCTTTCACTAGTTCCGCGACGTCATTGAGCGCGGTAGGCCAATAAAACCCACTGCGGAACGCCTTGCCGACGAGGGTCCGCGATGATGAATGATGTCCGAGTCTCCTCCGTGTATATCTTCCAGCAATTCCTTCCCTTGCTCCCTGGAGATGCAGCGCAGGGATACATCATTTGGTCGCTTTCGGTAGAGCTCTCCGTCTTTGATGCAGTATGCCGTGGCCTGGCGTGCCACTCGCTCCGCTTCCTCCTCCTTCTCCGGCAAGGTCCCTTGTGCTAGGTAGCTCCGAAGCTCCGTGATCCAACATCCCTCCTGAGGTTCCTTCGTGAGGAGCAGGCGCTCTCCTGAGGCCGGACCACAGGTCGGAGCTCCTGAGGCAGGTGGTTGGGGGAGCTCCTCCCAGGGCTGAGCCGTGTTTGATAATGCCGGTAGAACTGAGGGCTTGAAGAGCCGCTCCTCGAAAACGCCTGGCTCCTGGGGTAACCGTCTGGACGCACGTTTGGCGATGTCATCGGCCTCCTGATTGGTGCCACGGGGCACATGCTGCAACTGCAACCCCCAGAATTGCTTCTCCATCCTGCGGACTTCCGCAAGGTAGGCTTCCATGTGCTCATCCTTCGGCTCATACACCTTGTTGGAGAAATTGACAAGGAGCTGCGAATCGCCCTTGATGGTGAGGCGTTACACTCCCAGGGCAGCCGCGGCCTTCAAGCCCGCTATTAAACCTTCATACTCCGCTATGTTGTTGGAGACCTTTTCGCCTTGCTGGAAACAGAGTTGCACGGCATAATAGAGCTTGTCCTGTGTGGGCGATATAAGCACCGCCCCAGCTCCAGCGCCATGCCTGGAGAATGCCCCGTCGAAGTACATGACCCAGCCTTCTGGCACCTCGCTTCCCGGGGACAGGGACCGATCCTCATCGGCCTTGAGGCCTGGCGCCTCCGTCCACTCTGCCACAAAATCCGCCAACGCTGCTCCCTTGATGACCCTGGTCGTGCTGAATTCGAGCTGAAACGCTTGCAGTTCTATGTTCCACTCAGCGACCCTTCCAGCTGAATTAGGGCTCCTGAGCACTCTCTCCAGGGGGTATGACGAGACGACCTTGATGGGGTGACCCTAAAAATGGTGACGCAGCTTGCGCGAAGCCACCAGTAGCATGAGGAGGAGTTTCTGAGGCATGGGGTACCGTGCCCTTGCATCCCGCAGCACTGTGCTGACGAAGTACACTGGGTGCTCAACGAGGCAGAGTGCGTCAGTGCTGGTGGTTCCTTCCGAAGACCGTGGCGCCTCTCGAGGCAATGAGACCTCCTGAGACTGGCCATCTGGAAGAGGGGCCTCTTCCACCTCTGGTGCGCCCCTCTGCGGCGGCTGATCCTCCTCAGCCGTGGTGGCGTTCTGTAGGCCTTCCTTGTCCCTGTTCTGCCTTGTCCCGGGCTGCTGTCGTGGTTTTGATTCGGCGCTCCTCTCTGACTGCCACCAAGGCTGCGCTGGCGGAGTAGGGAGTGGCGGCAAGGTAAAGCACCAGGGGCTCCTGAGGGCGCGGAGCCACCATGACCGGTGGGCTAGTCAGGTATCTCTTGAGATCCTGGAACGCCTTGTCGGCCTCTTCAGCCCACTCGAAGGGCCCCTTCTTCTTCATCAGCTGGAAGAAGGGCAGGGCTCGCTCTCCCAACTTCGAGATGAAGTGCCCTAGCGCGGTCACACGCCCCGTGAGCTTCTGCATTTCTCTGAGGGTCTTTGGCGGGCTCATGTCTTCCACCGCCTTGACCTTCTCCGGGTTAGCCTCGATGCCTCGGTGGGACACTTGGAAACCCAAGAGCTTGCCCGAGGGGACTCCGAACACACACTTCTCTGGGTTGAGCCGTAGGTTCACTGCGTTGAGGCTCGCGAAGGTTTCTTCCAGGTCTTGTATTAGGGTCTTGGCCTCCCGAGACTTTACCACGATGTCGTCAACATAAGCTTCGACATTCTTCCCGAGCTGCGGGCCCAAGGTGATGTGCATCAGCCGCTGAAAGGTCACCCCTGCGTTACGCAGCCCGAAGGGCATGCACGTGTAGCAGTATACCCCACACGGGGTTAGGAAGGCTGTCTTCTCGATGTCTTCTACCGCCATCTTGATCTGGTGATACCCAGAGAAGGCATCCAGGAAGCATAGCAGGTCGCATTCCACAGTGGAATCGACGATCTGGTCGATGCTGGGGAGCGGGAACGGATCTTGCGGGCATGCTTTGTTCAGTTTGGTGAAGTCGACGCACATACGCTCCTTCCTTCCCTTCTTTGGCACAACGACAGGGTTGCCCAACCAATTTGGGTATCGGACCTCGCGGATGACCCCAGCGGCCTCTAATTTGCGGGTCTCTTGGACGATGAAGGCCTGCTTTTCTGTGGACTGCCGCCTGGCTTTCTGCTTCACAGGGTGCACGTTGGGGCACACGTTGAGGTGATGCTCGATTACACTCCTGGGGATCCCTGCCAACTGGTCCGGCTCCCAAGCAGATACCTTCTTGTTTGCGTGCAGGAACCCGACCAGGGCCTCCTCCTGCTCGGGTTTGAGGTGGGCGCCTATGGTGAAAGTGACGTTGGTAGACCCGTCCTCATCGACCGGTATCTGCTTGGTTTCTGCCTTGTCTTGGGTGAACAACTGCTTCTTCTTGGAGGGTGCAGCCCCCTCGGGCCCGGGGGTCTCCAAGTCGGCGGGCTGTGCCGACGCCGCCATCTTGAAGGCGAGCTTGAGCGCCCACAGCGCGTCCCCGGTGTCTCCGTGCACAGTGAGGACACCGCTGCCCCCGGGAATCTTCATGAGGTTGTACGCCGGGTGCGTCGTGGCCATGAATTGGGCCAGCGCTGGGTAGCCGAGGATGGCTTTGTAGGGGAGGCCGATGGGGGCGATGTCGAAGTCAACCAGCTCCGTGCGGAAGTTGTCATAGGTGCCGAAGGTCACTGGGAGCCGGATCTGCCCCAAGGAACTGGACGGCTTGCCCCCAACGCCTGAGAAGGGCCGGCTGGGTTGCAGCCGTTCCAGGGGTATGCGGAGGAGGTTGAAGGCCTCGACAGAGAGCACGCTGAGCCCCGCGCCGCCATCAATGAGGGTTCTGGTGACGGCCACCTGGCAGATGGTGGGGGTGCACAACATGGGGAGCGCGCCCGAGCAGGCCGAGTTGGAGGGGTGGTCCTCCGAGCTGAAGGTCAGGCCGGTCTCGGGTGCCGCCCGATCCAGGGGAGCCCCCTGCCGCGTGGAAGCGGCGCTGACCCGGCGGACGAACGGCTTGACGTGGTGACTTGTGGGCGGCGCCTGCGAGCCGCCCAGGAGGGCCGCGACGACTGGGGGTGTTGGTGTAGCGCGATGGGACGGCGCAGGAGAGCCCCCTGTGGCATGGACGAGCTTGGGGGCAGCCCGGCGCTCCGCGCGGGCTCGACGAGCGTCAGACATGAGCGTGATGGTCGGAGGAGAATGGAGCGGTTGAAGGCGAATTCCGGCGCACCCCTACCTGGCGTGCCAAATGTCGGATTTCGGGTTCCGGCAGACCCTTAAGGTTCAACCTCTGGGGTGCGCGCGAAGATTACGTCTTCTACCTCACCGTCTCGCAAAGATCTAGACTACTGAAAGAACTGCACAAGAGACACAAGGTTTATACTGGTTCGGGCCACCGTTGTGGTGTAATACCCTACTCCAGTGTGTGGTGGGTGGATTGCCTCTTGGGGCTGATGATGATGAACAATACAAGGAAGAACAGCCTCGCGAGGGTCTGTTCTTGGCTGGGGCGATGAACTGTTAGGAGGAGTTCAGTCACCCTTGTCTCTCTCTCCCTCTGGTTTCGATCTGATCCTCTCCCTTTTTTTCCAACCCCCTTGCTCTGTGGGCGGCTGGTCCTATTTATAGAGGCCCTGGTCCTCTTCCCAAATATCGAGCGGGAAGGGAGCCAACAATGGCGGGCTAATTTGAAGGGGGACAGCAAGTATCAGCTATCCTGACAAAAGCAGTCTTCGCCTGCGCAAAGCTCTGGTGATGACGCCGTCTTGGGCTCCACAGTGACCTCCGTCTCGTAGTCCTCCTAGTCTTGGTCTCGTTGCACCGAAATGGCAACCTTTGCCCGATGCCTCGGTACTCCGCGGCTGCGCTTGCCCCCTTTGCACCAAATAGGAAAAGGAGGACCCTGCGCGGGCTGGCACCCTCCTGGCGCCCTGAGTCGTCATGGCTTGCGTCACGGGCACCTCGCGAGGTACCCTGCGTTGATTTCTCCGCCTCCTCGTGAGCCAACCTGACGAGGCCGCACCTGAGGAAGCTCCACGCTGTCCGCCTCGCGAGGCTTGGCCCCTCGCGTGGGTCTTGAGTCTTGTGTTGATGAAGATATGCCGTGCTGGGCCCCCCTTTGAGCCACGCCGCAGGCAGGCAAGTCTGGGGACCCCCATTCCCAGAATGCCGACACCATGGCTCCAAGGCGCGCGGTCCCAGGGTGGAACCCGCTCCATCAGGTGCCAGCGTGGCAAGAGCAGAGCTGCCAAGAAGTCCCTCGCCCGCAAGAAGCTGCCCGGGCGCTCCCTGCTCCAGCACGTCGCGACCATGCTCCTGCTCCCGCACCTCAAGACCCCGCGCTGCTCCCAGCTGCAGCGCGTGGGGACATGCAAGACCAAGCTCTCCGTCACCCAAGGCCTCCCGTGGCCACAGCAGGCTGCCGTGCCTTCACCACCGAGCTACGCAGCGTCGCGTGGGCCGGCAAGTTCAAGCCAGACCTGCCTCCTCGTTACGATGGCACGGCCGACCCTTCGGAGTTCCTCCAGCTCTATGAGCTAGGCATCGAAGCTGCCAACGGAGACGAGAAGGTCATGGCGAACTAGTTTCCCATGGCGCTCAAGGACGGGGCCCGCACCTGGCTCCTGAACCTAGCTCCAGGCACGATCTCCTCCTGGGACGAGATGTGCACCCGCTTCATCGCCAACTTCCAAGGTACTCGCGACCGGCCACCCGCCGTGAGCGACATGCACCGCATCAAGCAACAACCCGGGGAGACCCTGCAGAAGTACATCTAGCGCTTCAACAACGCACGCCTCAAGATTCCCAAGGTGACAGAGGAGGCCATCATCTCAGCCTTCTCCGACGGCGTGCGCGATGTCAAGATGAAGGAGGAGCTGGCGATGCATGAAGACCTGTGCACTTCCTTGGAGCTGTTCAACTTGGCAACCAAGTGCGCCAGGGCTGAGGAAGGGCGTCTCTCCCTCCTCGAGCTGCCTGCCGCAGACCCAGTAGAGAAGAAGCCCAAGGCCAAGGATGTGAAGCGCAAGGGGGCTGCCGTGCTCGCCAGACACCAAGCAGGGCAGAGATCAGCCCGAACCTTCCAAGGGCAGTCGGTATTGTGTGTACCACGACCTCCACACCCGCAACACCAATGAATGTCAAGAGCTCCGAGCTGTGCGAGAATGAAGGATCGGCCATCGCCCCGACCACGGTGACCGGGGCTACGGTCCAGGAGGAGGAAGGAACGCAGGACGCTGGGAAGAGCGTGGCCCACGCCAAGGGTGGCGCGATCAACCTCGCGAGGATCGCTGGCAAGACCCGCCTCACGAGGGAGACTGGAGGGATCAGCCTAGCGAGGATCGCCCGCAAGGCAACGCAGGCCTCCCTCCGCTGCCGCCGCAGCCAAGGAGAAACGAGGACCGCCACCAGGACGAGGGGGCTGGGGGATTCCAGGAGCCGCGCGCGATCGCCTGCATCCTGGGCGGGTCTCAAGCCCTAGACTCTCAATGCATCTTCAAGCAGTTCGCCCGCGAAGTGAATGCAGTCCTCCCCAGGCTCGAAGCCACGCGCCCTCTCAGGTGGTCGGCGTGCGCCATCACGTTCAGCTCAGCAGATCAGCTCAAGTGTGCGGCTACAGCCGGAGTCCTCCCGATGCTTTGTTCCCCAATCATCAGCAACGTGGTGGTCACCAGGACCCTCATCGATGGCGGGGCAGGGCTCAACGTTCTGTCCGTGGAAACATTCAACAATCTCCAAGTGCCCTACAGCCAGCTTCAGCCAACCAAGCCTTTCTCCGGAATCACCGACGGCTCCACGGTCCCGATTGGGCAGGTCCGCCTCCCTGTCACCTTCGGGGCACGCGACAACTACCGCACCGAGCTCATCGACTTCGACGTCGCTCACATTCGCCTACCAAACAATGCCATCCCTGGGTACCCAGCGCTGGCCAAGTTCATGGCCGTAACTCACCACGGCTACAACGTCCTCAAGATGCCAGGAAGTGGCGGAGTCATCACGGTGCCCTGTGAAGAGAAGGACGCGGTGTGTTCCCTGGAACGAGCCTTTCAGGCCGCGTCACTGGAAGACCATGATCGCGGAAGTAGGAGGCTTCCCGAGACCGCCCCCAAGAAGAAGAAGACATCGTCCAGCCCGGCCTCTCAGGAGGCAGGCCCCTCTAGGCCCGCGCCTGCCCAGGGGGAACCTCCTTCTATCGCATAGGAAAGTGTGCCCGGCGCCCTCCTCAGGCAAGGCTCGGGGGCTCTCCCCTGGAGGGCCACCGACCTAGCTAGGGTCACGAGGGAGGCGCTTGGGCACCACATGGAGGCGTGTTTCGAAGCACGTTTCCCTCAAGAAGGAGTAAGGCAAGGAGAGCCAGACCCTCAGGAGTTCGTCAGCAAGGCCATTCGGGAGCTATAGGAGTCAAGAGTCATGAAAGGCGGCGGCCGCCTACCAGCAGTGGCTCCCCATCCAGGCGAGGATGGTGGGCTGCGCGTCTGCATCGACATACCAGGGCTCAACCGAGTCGCCTCTCGGGAGCGCCTCTGGCCCTCGCGAGTGGGGCGCTGCGGAGGTCCACCCCACAGCTACGTTCGCATGCCTTACGGCTTCCCGAACGCGGCTGCCACGTACCAGCGCCTCATGAGGGGCATCACGGAGGCACAAGAGGCCAGGCGTTCCGCAGCCCTGGCGGAGATGGAGATGGTCCGCGAGGAGCCGCCAGCACCTCCGGAGCCTCCCGAGGCCCCTGGGCCTGGGGGCTCGTGAGGATAAGCTTCCGTGGCCCACCGAGTCTGCTACACCAACACCCTTCGTCCTCAACGTCATCAGGTGACATCTTTCAAGTTTCATTTCCAGCTGAGAGCGCCCCCAGGGCTGCATTATTCCCAGGCCGCGTGGGTCCGTCCCTGTGGCGTGTATCCCTTTTATTTCATGTTGTTAGCTTACCTTGTTGGGGGTGCCCCTCGGGCTACATGATCCCCAAGTCGCTCGGGCCAGACCCAGCGGCATGTATCCCATTTGCGTTTATTTCCGGTTATGCGTTCGACCCACCATGCTTGATTGTTTGATGCCGGACCATGGCACCTCTTCTTCTCCATGCCGACCACTTGCACGTTAAAGGGGGGGTACCTGAGCATCGTGACTCAGGGTTGTTACTGGATCTCCAGCCCTCACCCTCTGGCCTTGTCCACGGCATCGTGACCTGGCATACCAGCGACGGCTGAGACCAGCTCGAGGGCCGGGACCCGAGGACGTAGAGTGCCAGCATCTAACCAAATTTGCAGGGACACATCACAAGATAAGGCCCAGTGCCAGGCGCAACCCGCCTAGAGGTAGGGCCCCGTGAGTCCCGCGCTGGCTCACGGGTGCCCAGATACACCTCGCCAGGCCCTACCGTGCCAGCCACGTGTCAGGGCGGGTCTGTACATGCCTCGGGGGCTCCTCCCGGAGGGGGCCCCCTCCCACGTACCAGTGGAAGCACCATGCTCCGCGCTGGCTAATGACACTGCCGAGGAGCGGCTATGCCCGTACACATACGGAAGCGCTATGCTCCACGCTGGTGATAAACAACTAAGGGTGGCCCCCGGGCCGCATCAACCTCAGGGAGCCCAGAGCTCAGTGTCTAGCCTCATCGTAACGCCTCCCCTCGGGAGTGCCGCGCGAGGGGGCTGGGCATGGGGGCTACACCTGGGTCACGCCCAGACGCACGCCGCCCAGCTAGGCCCCCCCGGGCCTGGTTCGTCGCGCGTCTCTCCCCGAGAGGAGCCAAGGTACGAAGTCTGTTTGAGCGTCAAGGGGGACTCCTGAGCATCGCGACTCAGGAGCCTAACTGGTCACGTAGCCCCTCACTCCTTAGTTCCGAAAGGCTAACGGCGGTTGAGGTATGCGCGCGGCTGGGCTCTGCAGACGTAGAACGGTAGATCCACCCACATCACACCTCCCTACTTGCTGTTCGTGTTCCAAGGGGGACTCCTGAGCATCGCGACTCAGGAGCCTAACTTGTCACGTAGCCCCTCACTCCTTGGCCCCGTCCTGGTTTCCAGTCGGGACTAACGCTGGGTGAAGCTTGCGCGGGGCCGGGCTCTCCCGGCGTAGAACATAAGCAAGTAGGAAGGAAAAGCGCAAATTTCAAGGAATTCAAAGAAAATATTATAGTTCACACTGTTATCTCAATGCCAAACGCAAGTTTAAACGCCTCCCCGAGGCATGATACATGTGCAGGAATTAAAGGTAGGACAGGAGCCACAACGGAGTCACTTGTCGGCAGTGGAGTAGCGCGGAGTGGGTTCGCCTCATGGAGCAGTGGGGTCGGCAGCGCCTTGCTTCGGCTTGGTGCTGAAGGACCGGAACTTCCCTAGCAGAGCCTCCGCGCGACCCTTCACGGCCTCGGCAGCGGCAGCGGCACGCTCGCCGCTTACTGGCTAAAACAGGCTGTCGAGGTCGACGCCGGGATCGCGAAGGTAGATGTGGGTGAGGACCCGCGTCAGTGCTGCAGAAGACAGGACACGCGCCTCGGCCTCGGCCATGGGGCCAAGGCCAAGGGCGACATCTTCAAGAGCATGAACCAAGAAGGGAAGCAGCTTGGCGGGGCCATCCTCGGCGCCAGCCAGCGGGCTCTCCAGGCCGCTGTTGTAAAGCGTCCTCAGCGAGGAGCGAGCCTTCGCCTCCATCTCCGTGAAGGCCACGCGGTCCTCGGCAAGAACCAGGGCCTTGTCGTCCAGCTCGGCCTTCCTCGCCCCCAACTCCTGCTCCAGCGCGCCAAGGCGGTCGCGGCTCTTCCTGAGCTTGACCTCCCTCTCCTTGACGGCCGCCTCGCGAGCCTTCACGCCTTCTTCCTGCTCTTGGCGAAGGCGGGCCTCTTTCGCGAGCTGGTCCCGCAGGCCTTGCAGCTCGTCCTCCAGCGCCTTGCAGCGACCATGGACGTCGACCACCTCCCCCAGGGCTGCGTCACGAGCAGCCTTCGCCTCAAGGACGGCCCAATTCTCCTTATCGCAAGCCGTCGAGGCCTGGACCAGCGCCGCCCGAATCGAAGCGTCGGAGCGAACCCATCCTGAAGCCAGCTCCAAGCGCCCGGCCACCAAGCGAGGGTCGGCGCCAAGAAGATCCTGCCGCAGTCGGTCTAGCTCAGCAGCAGCACGATCCAAAACCGCAGAAGGAGTCGGAGAGACAGCAGCCGGTGGAGTAGGAGGAGAAGGCGGCAGCGCGGCCACAGCATCTTGAGGTGGAGTCTGCTGTGCCCCAACAGCTGTAGTGGCGGCAGGCAAGGACACCTCGGGAGTCACTTGGGCCGTGGGGGCTGAGCTCGCCCCAGCCGGCTCAGCCAGGCCTCGCGAGGACGACCGAGCAGGAGAAGCCTGTGCGTCGCGGGCTCCCTTCTTCGCGGGCAGAGCCGCTGCCACGGATGGAACCTCAGGAGCTCCCTTCGGCTTCTTTGCTGCGGGTGCCAGCCTATCCAAGAGATGCGGATGTCAAGACCCAGAAGCAGAACAAGAAATAAAGACAAGAATCAAACGCTTACGGGTCGTCGCCAGTGAGCTCGAGCGGCCTCCGGCCAAATTTGAAGCCTGAAAGCCGGCTGGAAGGGTCAACCTCGGGGAGCTTGGAAGCAGAAGGTGTGTCTGCGATCCGCCTCGGGGCCGGGGCAGACCCGCGGGAGATCAGCCCGGTCCTGTCCTTCTTCGGGATCGGGGGCAAGCTCCCGCCGTCCTGCTCGTCATCATCCTCGTCGTCATCGCTCGGAGAGAGGAGGAGAATGCGGGACCTGCGCCGGGGGAGGGGAGGCCTCGACTCTCCCTCAGTCGCCTCGGAGTCAGGCCCTTTTTCATGCTCCCCTCCTTCCTCCTCGTCGCTGGAGTCGCCGGAGGACACGTCCATCGATTCCCCGGGAGTTTCCATGGGCACGGGCCCGTCCCCATTGAAGACTGGCATGGACTCCACTACCTGCTCCCAGTCGTCACGGAGGAACAAGGGCGTAGGAGCGCCCTCCAACCTCGCCACATCGCCCCCGACCAGAGATTGGAGGACCGTAGCCAGATCTCCGTTGGCCAAGGCCGCGGGGCTCGGATGGGACCTCCACATCGGAAGTGAGTACTGCCGAAGCGGAGCCAGCTGGTGCTCTAGGAATTCCCTCAGCAGCGACGCGCCGGTCAGCTTCGCCGCCACCATGTTGGCCGGCCTTAGATCTGCATCCATCTTCTCCAACACCAGCTTCACGCGGGGGTCCGTGAGTTCCGCTCGACCCCAATTGCTGGAGCTCGTGGGCTGCTCCATGGGCAAGATCAGCCGAGGGTGGATGCGCCCAGCATCCGCCAAGACCCACTTGCTCCTGAAGCCCTCAATCCTTTTCACGGGGTTCGAGATGGCAATGGCGCCACCGTACGCGATGAAGATCGCGCACGCGGAAGCAGGACCGCGAGAGGTCCGGAGGTAGAAGTAGTGGCACAGCAAGGCCACTGAGGGTTGCACCCCTACGTGAGCCTCGCAGTAATAGGCGAAGATTTCCAGGAGAAGGACGGAGTTGGGGTGGAGATGCAAAGCCTGTAGCTTGTAATGGCGGAGGACAGAGAAGAAGAACTCGGAGAAGGGAGGCACCAGGCCAGCAGCAATGGCACTTACGAAGTACGGATAGAAGGTGCTCCCTTGACCCTCAGGGGTGGTGGAGCCGGCCTTGAACACCTTCGCCCCGTCAATGCCTCGCACCGCCGCCATCCGGCGCAACCGGGCGAGGCTCGCCTCCGACACATTCGGTGAGTCCAGGGCAGACGAGTACCAAGCTACGGCCGGGGGCTGACGAGGTGCCATGGCTTCCTAGGTCACGCGGTCGGAGTAGATCTGGAAATTTTGGAGGAAGGAAGGAGAGGCGCGGGAAAGGGAATCTGAGCAGCAACCGGAGAAAGCAAAAAGCAAAGCCTAGGCGGATGCCGCTCCTTTATCAACTCGCGCGGTTGCTAAGGCGCTTACGTCCAATCAACCGCCACGCGGCGCCCAAGGCCGCAGGCTGTTAGGGCCCGCGGCGCTTTGCTCTTGCCCTTCCGCCTCCCTGCACGGCCAAGTCCGGGCGCGCCTTGGGCCCGGGGGCTACTGTCGGCGTTCTGGGAACGGGGGTCCCCAGACTTGCCTGCCTGCGGCCTGCGGCGTGGCTCAAAGGGGGGCCCAGCACGGCCCATCTTCATCAACACAGACCCAAGACCCTCGCGAGGGGCCAAGCCTCGGGGCGGATGACACGGAGCTTCCTCAGGCACGGCCTCGTCAGGCTGGCTCGCGAGGAGGTGGAGAGATCAAGGCGGGGTACCTTATGAGGTGCCCGTGACGCAAGCCATGACGACCAAGGGCGCCAGGCGGGCGCCAGCCCGCGCAGTGTCCTCCTATCCTCTTTGGTGCAAAGGGAGAAAGCGCTGCCATGGAGTATCGAGGCATCAGGCAAAGGTTGCCATTTCGGTGCAACAAGACCAAGACCAGGAGGACTGCAAGACGGAGGTCATTGTGGAGCCCAAGACGGCGTCACCACCAGAGCTTTGTGCAGGCGAAGACTACTTTTGTCAGGATAGCTGGTACTAGCTGTCCCCCTTCAAATTAGCCCGCCATTGTTGGCTCCCTTCCCGCTCGATATTTGGGAAGAGGACCAGGGCCTCTATAAATAGGACCAGCCACCCAGAGGCCAAGGACGAAGAAGATAAGATCGAAATTAGAGAGAGAGAGAGAAGGGTGACGAACTCCTCCTAGTAGTTCGTCCCCCCCCAGCCAAGAACAGACCCTCGCGAGGCTGTTCTTCCTTGTATTGTTCTTCATCATCAGCCCAAGAGGCAATCCACCACGCCACACACTGGAGTAGGGTACTACACCACAACGGTGGCCCAAACTAGTATAAACCCTGTGTCTCTCGTGTTGTTCTTTCTATAGCTTAGATCTTAGCGAGGCGGAGGGGTGCAGGTAGGTAGGAGGCAAAATCTCCGCGCACACCCCGGTGTTCGAACCTCAAGGGTCTGCCGGAACCCGAAATCCGACAATGAACTTACGAAATTATTTTCTAATAAAAGTGTTTCTTCTAATCCTAATGATATGCCTTTGTCTACTTTGATTGAGAATAATGATGAATCTATGGATGTGAATTTTGTTGGTAGGAATAATTTTGGTAACAACGCGTATAGAGGAAACTTTAATCCTAGGCCGTATCCTAGTAATTCCTCTAATAATTATGGTAATTCCTACAACAATTCTTATGTAAATTATAATAAGATGCCCTCTAATTTTGAATCTAATATTAAAGAATTTATTACTTCGCAAAAGAATTTCAATGCTTTGATTGAAGAAAAATTGCTTAAGATTGATGAGTTGGCTAGGAACGTTGATAGAATTTCTCTTGATGTTGATTCTTTGAAACTTAGATCTATTCCACCTAAGCATGATATCAATGAGTCTCTCAAATCCATGAGAATTTCCATTGATGAGTGTAAAGAAAGAACCACTACGATGCGTGCTAAGAAAGATTGCTTTATAAAAGCGTGTTCTTCTAGTTTCCATGATAATAAAGATGAAGATCTAAAAGTTAGTGATGTGCCCCCCATTAAATCTTTGTTTTGCAATATGAATATTGATAATGATGGGACTTAATATGATCCACCTTTACCTAGACGGCGTTCCAAGAATTCAGAGTCTTTAGATCTTGATGCTAAAATTGTTAAAAGTGGGATTGAAGAAGTCAAAACTTTAAATATTAATGAACCCACTATTTTGGATTACAAGTAATTTAATTATGATAATTGTTCTTTGATGGATTGTATTTCCTTGTTTCAATCCGTGCTAAATTCTCCTCATGCTTATAGTCAAAATAAAGCTTTTACTAAACATATCGTTGATGCTTTGATGCAATCTTATGAAGAAAAACTTGAGTTGGAAGTTTCTATCCCTAGAAAACTTTATGATGAGTGGGAACCTACTATTAAAATTAAAATTAAAGATCATGAATGCTATGCTTTGTGTGATTTGGGTGCTAGTGTTTCCACGATTCCAAAGACTTTGTGTGATTTGCTAGGTTTCCGTGATTTTGATGATTGCTCTTTAAACTTGCACCTTGCGGATTCCACTATTAAGAAACCTATGGGAAGAATTAATGATGGTCTTATTGATGCAAATAGGAATTATGTGCCCGTATATTTTATTGTTCTTGACATAGATTGCAATCCTTCATGTCCTATTATTCTTGGTAGACTTTTCCTTAGAACGATTGGTGCAATTATTGATATGAAGGAAGGGAATATTAGATTCCAATTTCCGTTAAGGAAAGGCATGGAACACTTCCCTAGAAAGAAAATTAAATTACCTTATGAATCTACTATGATATCCACTTATGGATTGCCTACCAAAGATGGCAACACCTAGATCTATCCTTTCTTTTTATGCCTAGCTAGGGGCGTTAAACGATAGCGCTTGTTGGGAGGCAACCCAATTTTATTTTTATTCCTTGCTTTTTGCTCCTGTTTAGTAATAAATAATTTATATAGCCTCTGTTTTGGTTGTGTTTTTGTGTTTAATTAGTGTTTGTGCCAAGTAGAACCGTTGGGAAGACTTGGGGGAAGTCTTTTTAATGTTGCTGTAAAAAAACAGAAACTTTAGCGCTCACGAGAACTGCTGCCATTTTTATTTGGAAAGTGATATTTAGTTAATTATTTTTTCATATGATCATTAGATAAATTTCTCATCTCCAGCAATTTATTTTAGAATTTTCGGGTTCCAGATCTTGTGTTAGCCAGAGATTACTATAGACTATTCTGTTTTTGACAGATTCTGTTTTTCGTGTGTTGTTTGCTTATTTTAATGAGTCTATGGCTAGTAAAATAGTTTATAAACCATAGAGAAGTTGGAATACAGTAGGTTTAACACCAATATAAATAAATAATGATTTCATTACAGTACCTTGAAGTGGTGTTTTGTTTTCTTTTGCTAACGGAGCTCACGAGATTTTCTACTTTAAGTTTTGTGTTGTGAAGTTTTCAAGTTTTGGGTAAAAGATTTGATGAATTATGGAACAAGGAGTGGCAAGATCCTAAGCTTGGGGATTCCCATGGCACCCCAAGCTAATCTAAGGACACCTAAAAGCCAAAGCTTGGGGATGCCCCGGATGGCATCCCCTCTTTCGTCTACTTCCATCGGTAACTTTACTTGGAGCTATATTTTTATTTACCATATGATATGTGTTTTGCTTGGAGCGTCTTGTATTATTTGAGTCTTTATTTGTTAGTTTTCCACAGTCATCCTTTTTGTACACACCTTTTGAGAGAGACACACATGATTCGGAAATTATTAGAATACTCTATGTGCTTCACTTATATCTTTTGAGTTATATAGTTTTTGCTCTAGTGCTTCACTTATATCTTTTAGAGCACGTCGGTGGATTTGTTTTATAGAAACTATTGTTCTCTCATGCTTCACTTAGATTATGTTGAGAGTCCTACAAAACATCATGGTAATTTTCTTTAATTATCTTAGGCATTCAAGATTAATAATAATAAAAATTCTTATGAGTGTGTTGAATACTATGAGAAGTTTGATAATTGATAATTGTTTTGAGATATGGAGATGGTAATATTAGAGACATGCTAGTCGAGTAGTTGTGAATTTGAGAAATACTTGTGTTAAAGTTTGTGATTCCCGTAGCATGCACGCATGGTGAACCGTTATGTGATGAAGTCAGAGCATGATTTATTTATTGATTGTCTTCCTTATGAGTGGCGGTCGGGGACGAGCGATGGTATTTTCCTACCAATCTATCCCCCTAGGAGCATGCGCGTAATACTTTGCTTTGATAACTTGTAGATTTTTGCAATAATTATATGAGTTCTTTATGACTAAGGTTGAGTCCATGAATCATACGCACTTTTATTCCTTCCACCATTGCTAGCCTCTCTAATACTGCGCACCTTTCGCCGGTATCATATACCCACCATATACCTTCCTCAAAACAGCCACCATACTTACCTATCATGGCATTTCCATAGCCATTCCGAGATATATTGCCATGCAACTTTCTACTGTTTCGTTTACTATGACACGCTCCATCATTGTCATATTGCTTTGCATGATCATGTAGTTGACATTGTATTTGTGGCAAAGCCACCGTTCATAATTCTTTCATACATGTCACTCTTGATTCATTGCATATCCCGGTACACCGCCGGAGTCATTCACATAGAGTCATATTTTGTTCTAAGTATTGAGTTGTAATTTTTGAGTTGTAAGTAAATAAAAGTGTGATGATCATCATTTTTAGAGCATTGTCCCAAGTGAGGAAAGGATGATGGAGACTATGATTCCCCCACAAGCCGGGATGAGACTCTGGACGAAAAAAGAGAGGCCAAAGAAGCTCAAATAATAAAAAAAGGCCATAAAAAGGCCCAAATAAAAAATTGAGAGAAAAAGATAGAAGGGACAATGCTACTATCCTCTTACCACACTTGTGCTTCAAGGTAGCACCATGATCATCATAATAGAGAGTCTCCTATGTTATCACTTTCATATACTAGTGGGAATTTTTCATTATAGAACTTGGCTTGTATATTCCAATGATGGGCTTCCTCAAAATTCCCTAGGTATTCGTGAGAAAGCGAGTTGGATGCACACCCACTTAGTTCCTTTTGTTGAGCTTTCATATACTTATAGCTCTAGTGCATCCATTGCGTGGCAATCCCTACTCACTCACATTGATATCTATTGTGTTGGGGAACGTAGTAATTTCAAAAAGATTCCTACGCACACGCAAGATCATGGTGATGCATAGCAACGAGAGGGGAAAGTGTTGTCCACGTACCCTCGTAGACCGAAAGCGGAAGCGTTAGCACAACACGGTTGATGTTGTCGTACGTCTTCACGATCCGACCGATCAAGTACCGAACGCACGGCACCTCCGAGTTCAGCACACGTTCAGCCCGATGACGTCCCTCGAACTCCGATCCAGCCGAGTGTTGAGGGAGAGTTTTCGTCAGCACGACGGCGTCGTCACGATGTTGATGTTCTACCGACGCAGGGCTTCGCCTAAGCACCGCTACAGTATTATCAGGGTGGACTATGGTGGAGTGGGGCACCGCACACGGCTAAAAGATCAACTTGATCAATTGGTGTGTCTATGGGGTGCCCCCTCCTCCGGATATAAAGGGGGGAGGAGGAGGGGGCCGGCCAAGAGGAGGAGGCGCGCCCAAGGGGGGGGGCAATCCTACTCCAAGTAGGTTTTGCCCCCCTTTCCTATTCCAACTAGGAGAAGGGGGGAGGACGAGGTGGAGAGAAGGAAGGAGAAGGGGGGCCGTGCCCCCTCCCCTTTGCCAATTCGGATTGTGGCAAGGGGGGCCGCGCACCACCTCCTGCTGCCTCTTCTCTTACACCACTTTGGGCCCATGATGTCCAATAACCCCCGGGGGGTTCCGGTAACCCCCCCGGTACTTCGGTATATATCCGATAACCCCCGGAACTATTCCGGTGTCCGAATATAGTGGTCCAATATATCAATCTTCACGTCCCGACCATTTCAAGACTCCTCGTCATGTCCGTGATCACATCCGGGACTCCGAACAACCTTCGGTACATCAAAACTCATAAACTCATAATATAACCGTCATCGAAACGTTAAGCGTGCGGACCCTATGGGTTCGAGAACTATGTAGACATGACCAAGACACGTCTCCGGTCAATAACCAATAGCGGAACCTGGATGCTCAAATTGGTTCCCACATATTCTACGAAGATATTTATCGGTTAGACCGCATAACAACATACGTTGTTCCCTTTGTCATCGGTATGTTACTTGCCCAAGATTCGATCGTCGGTATCTCAATACCTAGTTCAATCTCGTTACCGGAAAGTCTCTTTACTCGTTCCGTAATACATCATCCCGCAACTAACTCATTAGTTTCAATGCTTGCAAGGCTTAAGTGATGTGCATTACCAAGAGGGCCCAGAGATACCTCTCCGACAATCGGAGTGACAAATCCTAATCTTGAAATATGCCAACCCAACAAGTACCTTTGGAGACACCTGTAGAGCACCTTTATAATCATCCAGTTACGTTGTGACATTTGGTACCACACAAAGTGTTCCTCCGGTAAACGGGGGTTGCATAATCTCATAGTCATAGGAACATGTATAAGTCTTGAAGAAAGCAATAGCAAAAAACTAAATGATCAAGTGCTAAGCTAACAGAATGGGTCAAGTCAATCACATTATTCTCCTAATGATGTGATCCCGTTAATCAAATGAAAACTCATGTCTATGGTTAGGAAACATAACCATCTTTGATCAACAAGCTAGTCAAGTAGAGGCATACTAGTGACACTCTGTTTGTCTATGTATTCACACATGTATTATGTTTCCGGTTAATACAATTCTGGCATGAATAATAAACATTTATCATGATATAAGGAAATAAATAATAAATTTATTATTGCCTCTAGGGCATATTTCCTTTAGTCTCCCACTTGCACTAGAGTCAATAATCTAGATTACGCTGTAATGATTCTAACACCCATGGAGCCTTGGTGTTGATCATGTTTTGCTCGTGGAAGAGGTTTAGTCAACGGATCTGCAACATTCAGATCCGTATGTATCTTGCAAATTTCTATGTCTCCCACCTAGACTAAATCCCGGATGGAATTGAAGCGTCTCTTGATGTGCTTGGTTCTCTTGTGAAATCGGGATTCCTTCGCTAAGGCTATTGCTCAAGTATTGTCACAAAAGATTTTCATTGGTCCCGATGCACTAGGTATGACACCTAGATCGGATATGAACTCCTTCATCCAGACTCCTTCATTTGCTGCTTCCGAAGCAGCTATGTACTCCGCTTCACATGTAGATCCCGCTACAACGCTTTGCTTAGAACTGCACCAATTGACAGCTCCTCCGTTCAATGTAAACACGTATCCAGTTTGCGATTTAGAATCGTCCGGATCAGTGTCAAAGCTTTGCATCAACGTAACCATTTATGATGAGCTCTTTGTCACCTTCATAAACGAGAAACATATCCTTAGTCCTTTTCAGGTACTTCAGGATGTTCTTGACCGCTGTCCAGTGATCCATTCATGGATTACTTTGGTACCTCCCTACTAGACTTACAGCAAGGCACACATCAGGTCTGGTACACAACATTGCATACATGATAGAGCCTATGGCTGAAGCATAGGGAACATCTTTCATTTTCTCTCTATCTTCTGCAGTGGTCATACATTGAGTCTTACTCAACTTCACACCTTGTAACACAGGCAAGAACCATTTCTTTGCTTGATCCATTTTGAACTTCTTCAAAACTTTGTCAAGGTATGTGCTTTGTGAAAGTCCAATTAAGGGTCTTGATCTATCTCTATAGATCTTAATGCCCAATGTATAAGCAGCTTCACCGAGGTCTTTCATTGAAAAACTCTTATTCAAGTATCCCTTTATGCTATCTAGAAATTCTATATCATTTCCAATCAACAATATGTCATCCACATATAATATTAGAAATGCTACAGAGCTCCCACTCACTTTCCTGTAAATACATGCTTCTCCAAAAGTCTGTACAAAACCAAATGCTTTGATCACACTATCAAAGCGTTTATTCCAACTCCGAGAGGCTTGCACCAGTCCATAAATGGATCGCTGGAGCTTGCACACTTTGTTAGCTCCCTTTGGATCAACAAAACCTTCCAGTTGCATCATATACAACTCTTCTTCCAGAAATCTATTCAGGAATGCAGTTTTGACATCCATCTGCCAAATTACATAATCATAAAATGCGGCAATTGCTAACATGATTCGGACAGACTTAAGCATCGCTACGGGTGAGAAGGTCTCATCGTAGTCAATCCCTTGAACTTGTCGAAAACCTTTCGCAACAAGTCAAGCTTTATAGACAGTAACATTACCATCAGCGTCAGTCTTCTTCTTGAAGATCCATTTATTCTCAATTGCTTGCCGATCATCGGGCAAGTCAACCAAAGTCCACACTTTGTTCTCATACATGGATCCCATCTCAGATTTCATGGCCTCAAGCCATTTTGCGGAATCTGGGCTCACCATCGCTTCTTCATAGTTCATAGGTTCATCATGGTCTAGTAACATGACTTCCAGAAGAGGATTACCATACCACTCTGGCGCGGATCTTACTCTGGTTGATCTACGAGGTTCCGTAATAACTTGATCTGAAGTTTCATGATCATCATCATTAACTTCCTCACTAACTGGTATAGTCGTCATAGGAACCGGTTTCTGTGATGAGCTACTTTCCAATAAGGGAGCAGGTACAGTTACCTCATCAAGTTCTACTTTACTCCCACTCACTTCTTTCGAGAGAAACTCCTTCTCTAGAAAGGATCCATTCTTAGCAACGAATGTCTTGCCTTCGGATCTGTGATAGAAGGTGTACCCAACAGTCTCTTTTGGGTATCCTATGAAGACACATTTCTCCGATTTGGGTTCGAGCTTATCAGGTTGAAGTTTTTTCACCTATCCATCGCAGCCCGAAACTTTAAGAAACGACAACTTTGGTTTCTTGCCAAACCACGGTTCATAAGGCGTCATCTCAATGGATTTTGATGGTGCCCTATTTAACGTGAATGCGGTCGTCTCTAAAGCATAACCCCAAAATGAAAGCTGTAAATCGGTAAGAGACATCATAGATCGCACCATATCTAGTAAAGTACGATTACGATGTTCGGACACACCATTACACTGTGGTGTTCCGGGTGGCGTGAGTTGCGAAACTATTCCGCATTGTTTCAAATGTAGACCAAACTAGTAACTCAAATATTCTCCTCCACGATCAGATCGTAGAAACTTTATTTTCTTGTTACGATGATTTTCAACTTCACTCTGAAATTCTTTGAACTTTTCAAATGTTTCAGACTTATGTTTCATTAAGTAGATATACCCATATCTGCTTAAATCATCTGTGAAGGTGAGAAAATAACGATATCCGCCACGAGCCTCAACATTCATCGGACCACATACATCTGCATGTATGATTTCCAACAAATCTGTTGCTCTCTCCATAGTACCGGAGAACGTCGTTTTAGTCATCTTGCCCATGAGGCACGGTTCGCAAGTACCAAGTGATTCATAATCAAGTGGTTCCAAGAGTCCATCAATATGGAGTTTCTTCATGCGCTTTACACCGATATGACCTAAACGGCAGTGCCACAAATAAGTTGCACTATCATTATCAACTCTGCATCTTTTGGCTTCAACATTATGAATATGTGTATCACTACTATCGAGATTCATCAAAAATAGACCACTCTTTGAGGGTGCATGACCATAAAAGATATTACTCATATAAATAGAACAACCATTATTCTCTGATTTAAATGAATAACCGTCTCGCATCAAACAAGATCCAGATATAATGTTCATGCTCAACACTGGCACCAAATAACAATTATTTAGGTCTAATACTAATCCCGAAGGTAGATGTAGAGGTAGCGTGCCGACCGCGATCACATCGACTTTGGAACCATTTCCCACGCGCATCGTCACGTCGTCCTTGGCCAGTGTTCGCTTTATCCGTAGTCCCTGTTTCGAGTTGCAAATATTAGCAACAGAACCAGTATCAAATACCCAGGTGCTACTGCGAGCTCTAGTAAGGTACACATCAATAACATGTATATAACATATACCTTTGTTCACCTTGCGATCATTCTTATCCGCCAAATATTTGGGGCAGTTCCGCTTCCAGTGACCAGTTTGCTTGCAGTAGAAGCACTCAGTTTCAGGCTTAGGTCCAGACTTGGGTTCTTCTCCTGAGCAGCAACTTGCTTGTTGTTCTTCTTGAAGTTCCCCTTCTTCTTCCCTTTGCCCTTTTTCTTGAAACTAGTGGTCTTATTGACCATCAATACTTGATGCTCCTTCTTGATTTCTACCTCCGCAGCGTTTAGCATCGCGAAGAGCTCGGGAATAGTCTTATATATCCCTTGCATATTATAGTTCATCACGAAGCTTTTGTAGCTTGGTGGCAGTCATTGAAGAACTCTGTCAATGACACTATCAACATGAAGATTAACTCCCAGTTGAGTTAAGTGATTATGATACCCAGACATTTTGAGTATATGCTCACTGACAGAACTATTCTCCTCCATTTTACAGCTGTAGAACTTATTGGAGACTTCATATCTCTCAATCTGGGCATTTTCTTGAAATATTAGCTTCAACTCCTGGAACATCTCATATGCTCCATGACGTTCAAAACGTCGTTGAAGACCCAGTTCTAAGCAGTAAAGCATGGCACACTGAACTATCGAGTAGTCATCAGCTTTGCTCTGCCAGACATTCATAACATCAGGTGTTGCTCCTGCAGCAGGCTTGGCACCTAGCGGTGCTTCTAGGACGTAATTCTTCTGTGCAGTAATGAGGACAATCCTCAAGTTACGGACCCAGTCCGTGTAATTTCTACCATCATCTTTCAACTTTGCTTTCTCAAGGAACGCATTAAAATTCAATGGAACAACAACACGGGCCATCTATCTACAATCAACATAGACAAGCAACATACTATCAGGTACTAAGTTCATGATAAATTTAAGTTCAATTAATCATATTACTTAAGAACTCCCACTTAGAAAGACATCCCTCTAATCTTCTAAGTGATCACGTGATCCAAATCAACTAAACCAAAACCGATCATCACGTGAAATGGAGTAGTTTTTAATGGTGCACATCACTATGTTGATCATATCTACTTTATGATTCACGCTCGACCTTTCGGTCTTAGTGTTCCGAGGCCATATCTGCATATGCTAGGCTCGTCAAGTTTAACCCGAGTATTCCGCATGTGCAAAACTGGCTTGCACCCGTTGTAGATGGACGTAGAGCTTATCACACCCGATCATCACGTGGTGTCTGGGCACGATGAACTTTGGCAATGGTGCATTCTCAGGGAGAACACTTATATCTTGAAATTTAGTGAGAGATCATCTTATAATGTTACCGTCAATCAAAGCAAGATAAGATGCATAAAAGATAAACATCACATGCAGTCAATATAAGTGATATGATATGGCCATCATCATCTTGTGCTTGTGATCTCCATCTCCGAAGCACTGTCATGATCACCATCGTCACCGGCGCGACACCTTGATCTCCATCGTAGCATCGTTGTCATCTCGCCAATCTTATGCTTCTACGACTATCGCTACCGCTTAGTGATAAAGTAAAGCATTACAGGGCGATTGCATTGCATACAATAAAGCGACAACCATATGGCTCATGCCAGTTGCCGATAACTTGGTTACAAAACATGTTCATCTCATACAATAAAATTTAGCATCATGTCTTGACCATATCACATCACAACATGCCCTGCAAAAACAAGTTAGACGTCCTCTAGTTTGTTGTTGCAAGTTTTACGTGGCTGCTACGGGCTGAGCAAGAACCGTTCTTACCTATGCATCAAAACCACAACGATATTTTGTCAAGTTGGTGTTGTTTTAACCTTCGCAAGGACGGGGCCTAGCCACACTTGGTTCAACTAAAGTTGGAGAAACTGACACCCGCCAGCCACCTGTGTGCAAAGCACGTCGGTAGAACCAGTCTCGCGTAAGCGTACGCGTAATGTCGGTCCGGGCCGCTTCATCCAACAATACCGCTGAAACAAAGTATGACATGCTGGTAAGCAGTATGACTTATATCGCCCACAACTCACTTGTGTTCTACTCGTGCATATGACATCAACGCATAAAACCTGGCTCGGATGCCACTGTTGGGGAACATAGTAATTTCAAAAAAATTCCTACGCACATGCAAGATCATGGTGATGCATAGCAACGAGAGGGGAGAGTGTTGTCCACGTACCCTCGTAGACCAAAAGCGGAAGCGTTAGCACAACGCGATTGATGTAGTCGTACGTCTTCATGATCCGACCGATCAAGTACCGAACGCACGGCACCTCCGAGTTTAGCACACGTTCAGCCCGATGACGTCCCTCGAACTCCAATCCAGCCGAGTGTTGAGGGAGAGTTTCGTCAGCACGACGGCATGGTGACGATGTTGATGTTCTACCGATGCAGGACTTCGCCTAAGCACCGCTACAGTATTATCAAGGTGGACTATGGTGGAGGGGGGCACCGCACACGGCTAAAAGACCAACTTGATCAATTGTTGTGTCTATGGGGTGTCCCCCCTCCTCTGTATATAAAGGGGGGAGGAGGAGGGGGGCGGCCAAGAGGAGATGGCGCGCCCAAGGGGGGGCAATCCTACTCCAAGTAGGTTTTGCCCCCATTTCCTATTCCAACTAGGAGAAGGGGGAAGGAGGAGGTGGAGAGAAGGAAGGAGAAGGGGGGCCGCATCCCCTCCCCTTTCCTAATTCAGATTGTGGCAAGGGGTGCCGCGCGCCACCTCCTGTTGCCTCTTCTCTTCCACCACTTTGGGCCCATGAGGCCCAATAACCCCCGGGGTGGTTCCGGTAACCCCCGGTACTCCGGTATATATCCGATAACCCCCGGAACTATTCCGGTGTTCGAATATAGTCGTCCAATATATCAATCTTCATGTCTCAACCATTTCGAGACTCCTCGTCATGTCCGTGATCACATCCGGGACTCCGAACAACCTTTGGTACATCAAAACTCATAAACTCATAATATAACCGTCATCAAAATGTTAAGCGTGCGGACCCAACGGGTTCGAGAACTATGTAGACATGACCGAGACACGTCTCCGGTCAATAACCAATAGCGGAACCTAGATGCTCATATTGGTTCCCACATATTTTACGAATATCTTTGTCGGTCAGACTGCATAACAACATACGTTGTTCCCTTTGTCATCGGTATGTTACTTGCCCGAGATTCGATCGTCGGTATCTCAATACCTAGTTCAATCTCGTTACTGGCAAGTCTCTTTACTCGTTCCGTAATACATCATCCTGCAACTAACTCATTAGTTGCAATGCTTGCAAGGCTTAAGTGATGTGCATTACCGAGAGGGCCCAGAGACACCTCTCTGACAATCGGAGTGACAAATCCTAATCTCGAAATACCCAACCCAACAAGTACCTTTGGAGACACCTGTAGAGCACCTTTATAATCTCCCAGTTACGTTGTGATGTTTGGTAGCACACAAAGTGTTCCTCCGGTAAACGGGAGTTGCATAATCTCATAGTCATAGGAACATGTATAAGTCATGAAGAAAGCAATAGAAGTAAAACTAAACGATCTAGTGCAAATCTAACGGAATGGGTCAAGTCAATCACATTATTCTCCTAATGATGTGATCCCGTTAATCAAATGACAACTCATGTATATGGTTAGGAAACATAACCATCTTTGATCAACGAGCTAGTCAAGTAGAGGCATACTAGTGACACTCTGTTTGTCTATGTATTCACACATGTATTATGTTTCCGGTCAATACAATTCTAGCATGAATAATAAACATTTATCATGATATAAGGAAATAAATAATAACTTTATTATTGCCTCTAGGGCATATTTCCTTCATATTGATGGGCATCTCCATAGCCCGTTGATACGCCTAGTTGGTGTGATACTATATTCCCCCTTTTTTGTCTCCTCCACAACCACCATTCTATTCCACCTAAAGTGTTATGTCCATGGCTCACACTCATGTATTGCATGAAGATTGAAAAAGTTTGAGAACACTAAAAGTATGAAACAATTTCTTGGCTTGTCATCGGGGTTGTGCATGATTTAATTACTTTGTGTGGTGAAGATAGAGCATAGCCAGACTATATGATTTTGTAGGGATAACTTTCTTTGGCCATGTTATTTTAAAGAGACATAATTGCTTAGTTAGTAAGCTTGAAGTATTATTATTTCTATGTCAATATTGAACTTTTGTCTTGAATCTTTCGGATCTGAATATTCATACCACAATTAAGAAAAATTACATTGAAATTATGCCAAGTAGCTTTCCACATCAAAAATTCTGTTTTTATCATTTACCTACTCGAGGACCTGCAGGAATTAAGCTTGGGGATGCTTGATACGTCTCCAGCGTATCTATAATTTTTGATTGTTCCATGCTATATTATATTTTGTTTTGGACATCATTGGGATTTATTATACACTTTTATATTATTTTTGGGACTAACCTATTAACCGGAGGCCCAGCCCAGAAATGCTGTTTTTTGCCTATTTTAGGGTTTCGCAGAAAAAGAATATCAAACGGAGTCCAAATGGAATGAAACCTTCGGGAACGTGATTTTCGGAACGAACATGATCCAGAGGACTTGGACCCTACGTCAAGACATCAACCAGGAGGCCACGAGGTAGGGGGGCGCGCCTACCCCCTGGGCGCGCCCTCCATCCTCGTGGGCCCCCTATTGCTCCACCGACGTACTCCTTCCTCCTATATATACCTATGTACCCCCAAACTACCAGATACGGAGCAAAAACTCCAATTCCACCGCCGTAACTTTCTGTATCCACGAGATCCCATCTTGGGGCTTGTTCCGGAGCTCCGCTGGAGGGGGCATCGATCACAGAGGGCTTCTACATCAACACCATAGCCTCTCCGATGAAGTGTGAGTAGTTTACTTCAGACCTACGGGTCCATAGTGTCAGGACCCCGATTCCAAGTCACATTGATCTAGCCGGTAACACCTCATATCACTTTGCGGCCTCACGCACGGTGTTCCCACGGGTGTCGCCTTACCATGGCCCGGGACCGTTTGCGTCTTTTGGCTCACGTATATGATAGTGTTGCTAGCATCTATATGACAGAGAACCCGGGCCGACATGGCTAGTCATGAACCCAAAGCGGCACTAACCTATGGGGACAGGCATACATGAATCACATCGAGCATGTCGGTCAGCAGCATGTGAATCCGGGTTGTAGCACTGGGCTAATAGGACTTCGGGGAACCCGGGCTGTAGCAGGCTAGACAGGACTCCGGATGTCACCGCGTGACATTTCCCCGAAGGGATAGACACAGGAACGAAGTGAAACACATGCCGGCCAGTCAAGTGTCCTGAGCAGTAGTGCTGGGCTAGCAGGACTCCGGTGAACCGGGCTGTAGCGGACTACTATGGCTCATGGAAGCACTAGACTACATTTCCCCATAAGAGAGGCTGCCAAGGATAAACAAGTAGATTGTCGGATCCCACACATACCAAGCATTTCAATCATACACACAATATGCTCGATATGTGTAAATACAACATGGCATCACAACAAAACTCTACAACTCAAGTACTTTATTTAAAGGCTCCGGAGAGCCATACATAACATGTTCATACAGGTAGGGGTCACATGACCCGACACTCAAGTCATACAAACATACAAGCACATGCGGAAGCAAATAAGTCTGAGTACAGACACTAGAAAGAAGAAGGCTTGACGAAGCCTGTCTATCTACATAGGGCCCTCCATGGCCAGAATCACCACCTGGGTGGCAAGTTACTCATCGACGTCGAGGTCTACGTAAAACCCATCGGAGGGGGCGGTGTTGTCGTCTGAAAACAGTAATTAAAGCAACATGAGTACAAAGGTACCCAGCAAGTCTTACAACAGATCCTACTATACATGCTCATTCTCAAGAAGGTGGTGGAGTTATTGCAGCAAGCCAGCTTTGACTCCTGGCTAAGCTATCCTACAAGACACCACTGTAAAATAGTTTTCGCACACAAGTCCACTAATCACCAACACAATACTCCACCGAGGATCCTCCCTCGTCATCCTACAAGAGGGCCAACCTCGGTACTCACACTTATCTTGAGTCTTTTAGTAGTAACCATTAACTTGTCTATGAACTGTATAGGCAACCAAGTAGTCCTTTACCGCAGACGCGACTATTCAAATAGTTTTATACCCTGCAGGGGTGTACTTCGTCACACATGTTTCCACCACTTAGCGTCTGCACACGACATGTGCTCGGCAGACTTCAAGCGAAAGCTAACATGGGTGTAGACCACGACCTGACTAACCACACAAGTCTCTAGTCCAGGTTTATCGCCTATTCGGGTTCCATCCGCAAGGAAATCCGGCCGGGGTGTCCTCAACGGCCCCAAACGATGTATACAGGGTCCCGAGACGCCAAACGGGCGCCCGGCATACCCGGCCACAGTGTATCTACCGCATCATAGCCCACCCCTAGGGTCAGCGCTACGCACGGCCGCCAACACATAACCTATAAACACCAGAAACTAGTTGCAACTCCTGGACAGAGGACGAGAGGGGTCAGTAAGTCAAGCGGGGTCATATTTCAGGGCCCAATGTGTGGTAGTAGCTGAATCTTAAATCACGCGTACAGATCTCAGTTCTTAGGGACGGCCTCAATGAAACAACCCACCATGTACTCCTACATGGCCACTCATCGATACCTTTACCAAAACATGTTCAACACATCCCTCACATTACCGGCGTAATCATTTCACTCTAGCCCATCACCCAGATGAACCAAACCTGACACAACTCTAAGCATAGCAGGCATAGCAAGGTAGGAAACACATACATGGCTCAATCAACTCCTACACATGCTAGTGGGTTTCATCTAGTTACTGTGGCAATCACAGGTCATGCAGAGGATAAGGGTTCAACTACCGTAGCACACAGCAGTTTGAAACATTGTTTTCTTAATTCAGTAAATGAGAGCAGAAGCGAGAACATGGGATTGTATCGATATGATCAATGGGGCTGCTTGCCTGATGGAGTAGTAGTAGGGTACTGCCCTTCAGTTGGATACTCGGAAATATCTTCGGAGGTAGAACCTACCACGAAAGACACCATATAACACAATCATCACATGGCAATATGCAATAATATGATGCATGCTATGACATGGCAATATGAGGTGTCATGCCTAATGCAATGTGAAACAAGTTGGTTCGGGTCCATTTGAATCAAGGATTCAAATGGAAGCTTATGTTCTTAAGCCTTATAAGTGTATTAGCTCGTTTCACCTAAACAGCAAGGTTAAAGTGTTTTGTCATGAATGAAACCATTACAGATGGAAAGATTGAATTTTTCTGATCAAATTTCATATATAAATCTTTGCATTTGGAGTTACAGATTAAAATTTATGAATTTTGGAAGTTTGTAATATTTTCTGGAATTTCCTGTATAAGAATAATTCCAGTAATTGAACTATTGCGTTAGCATTGCGTCAGGGTGACGTTAGTGGTCAATGGGGCCGGTCCAGGTCAAACCTAACTAGTGGGACCCGCGTATCAGTAGTTAATTAACTAACTAAATTTAGTTAGTGCTAATCTAAGTTAATTAGTAGGGCGGTCCCACTTGTCATAAACTCAGGGGAAGTCAACCTGGGCCCACACGGGGTCAACCAGGGTCAAACTCGCTGGCGTTTACCCGCCGGCGAGGCCAAATGCGGCAGAGTGATGCGGGTTTCGTGCTCCGGCGACCAAAACGACGGCGGGGCACATCTACGTGATGCGAGGAGTTAGCCGCGTCGAGTGGAGGCAGTGGGTGGAGCTGGGGTGGCCGGAAACATCGCCGGCGACGACCTTGGCGGTCGCCGGAGTTCGGGCGAGGTCGAAACCGAGGCTACGGGGCACGGCGAGGCGCGTGGAGTGGTTCTACGGGCTCCTGCGAGTGCGGTGAGTGCGTTGGTCACAATGGTGTGGCCGGTGGGTGGCTGGAGACACGTCGGCGACAAGCTCGGCGACGGCGGGTGCTCGGGTGAGCGTGGTGCGGTGCACACGGTGCAGGAGGGAGATAATGGAGAGGGGGAGGACGGAGCTGGGCTCACGGCGATTGCAGCAAGCGTCGAAGCAGGCTCGGGGAAGGCCGGAGCTGAACAGGGCGATGATGGCGATCTCGGCGGCTGGAGTTGGAGGAGATGGGGTCAGCGGCGACTCCAGAGCTGGCGAGCGCTCGGGACTCGGCCTACTCGACGTAGTCGACGACGGCGGAGCTCGTGGACACGGTGACGAGGCACGGGGACGACGACGGACGCGGTTATCACGGTGGCGCGGGCGCGGCAGCGTCGGCCATGGTGCGGGAGAGCGAGGGAGAAGAGCTGGGGAGGAGAGGGCGTGTCGGCGAGATCGAGGGAGAAGTGTGTGACCGAACCAGGGCAGCAGCACGGCGAGGGGAGGAAGCAGGGCGGCGGGCAGCTGCATGGCGCGCGCAGGTGCCGGCGTCGAGCACCTGCCTGCCTGCCTGGCCAAGCCAAGCAGCTCACTGGAGCGGTGGCTGGGCTGGGTCGGCAGGTGGGCCTGCTAGGTGGACGCCAGGTAAGCCTCTACTCTCTTTGCTTTCTGTTTTCTTTTTATTTATTCTTGTTCTGTGTTTTGAAATAGTAAAAATACTATTTCATTTAGGAAAAACCTAAAAATATTCAGAGGCACGTTTGAAAATATCCTCAACATCCTAAAAATACTTTCAGGATTATTTGGGCATTTTAAAATATTTATAGGATTTAAATTGCCCAAATGCAAATAGTAATGATTTAATCCAATGACCTTAAGATGTCCTAGAAAAGTGTGCACCATTTTTGTCAAAGGTTCTAGATCAAGGCAAAGATGATGAACATTTTAGAAGGGCATTTCACGTTCATTGAAAAAGATTTTAGTAAACCCTAGTTGTTTCCAGGGGGTGCTGGGGGTTCTGTCATCCCCATTTCAGTTTTCTGGGAAAATGAACATGATGAAACACTCTAATGCATGAACTAGCTAGGGTGTGACACATAGTTATTCGCTAGATGGCTTCTTCTCTCTTTTTGGATCTCAATACAAAGTTCTCCCCCTCTCTTGTGGAGATCTATTCGATGTAATCATCTTTTGCAGTGTGTTTGTTGAGACCGATGAATTGTGGGTTTATGATGAAGTTTATCTATGAACAATATTTGAATCTTCTCTGAATTCTTTTATGTATGATTGGTTATCTTTGCAAGTCTCTTCGAATTATCAGTTTGGTTTGGCCTACTAGATTGATATTTCTTGCAATGGGAGAAGTGCTTAGATTTGGGTTCAATCTTGCGGTGTCCTTTCCCAGTGACGGTAGGGGCAGCAAGGCACGTATTGTATTGTTGCCATCGAGGATAACAAGATGGGGTTTATTTCATATTGCATGAGTTTATCCCTCTACATCATGTCATCTTGCTTAAAGCGTTACTCTGTTCTCTTGAACTTAATAACTCTAGATGCATGCTGGATATCGGTCGATGTGTGGAGTAATAGTAGTAGATGCAGGCAGGAGTCGGTCTACTTGTCTCGGACGTGATGCCTATATACATGATCATACCTAGATATTCCCATAACTATGCTCAATTCTGTCAATTTCTCAACAGTAATTTGTTTACCCACCGTGAATACTTATGCTCTTGAGAGAAGCCACTAGTGAAACCTAGGCCCCGGGGTCTATCTTCCATCATATTAATATTCCAACACTTAGTTATTTTTATTGCCTTTTATTTTACTTTGCATATTTATCATAAAAATACCAAAAATATTATCTTATCATATCTATCAGATCTCACTCTCGTAAGTGACCGTGTAGGGATTGACAACCCTTATCACGTTGGTTGTGAGGATTTATTTGTTTGTGTAGGTGCGAGGGACTTGTGCGTGGCCTCCTACTAGATTGATACCTTGGTTCTCAAAAACTGAGGGAAATACTTACGCTACTTTGCTGCATCACCCTTTCCTCTTCAAGGGAAAACCAACGCAAGTGCTCAAGAGGTAGCAGGGATCCACACCATCTTGATGGGAATCCTTGGAGTTCTAGTCGTACTTGATGAAGTAGAACTTGATGTAGTCTTGGGAACCCACTTGACCAATGCCTTAGGGGCTTCTTCAAATGCATCAATCTCCTCTTGAAGCTTGTCCTTGCCCTTTAGCTTGTGGTCTTGTGGTGGAAGATCATCTTGAGCTTGTGTTCCTTGGAAAGAAGTAGGATCATACTTCTCTTGTTGAGGAACAAACTTCGTCTTGGGGTATTGATCTTCTTCCCACTCAACTCCATTGGCATTGAACTTTCATTCAAAACCAACACCTTGATTCTTCCGGTGTCTTCCTTGCTTGCGTACAATTTCCTCAAATTGCTTACTTCCGGCAAGACTTTGGTAAACACCTTTCTCTATAATCCCTTCAATAAGCTATTTTCTTGCACAAGTGTAACTTGGCTAAGAGAATCATTAGTGGAATCAAGAGAACTACTAGAAGCAACAACATTGGTCTTAGCATGATTATTGTTACTACTAGAAGAAGAATCTTTCTTGTTCTTGTTGCTAGATTTAACTTGTGGCATGTACGTAGACAAGAGTAAACGCTTGGCAATGTAAGAAGATCTTTTCTTGCGAAGATCATCATTGATTGCCTTTAAGAACTCATGCTCTTGCTCAAGGTTGAGATTTTCAATGCGTAGCTTCTCATGAGTCTTTAAAAGTTCTCGATGATCTTCCAAGGTAGTTTCATGAACTAACTTAAGAGTGTTTAGTTCTTTAGTTAGACATTCAATCTCCTTCTTATCATTGTCATTCTTTTTATCTTGATTAGCATGATTAATAGCAAGTTCATCATAGTTTTCATAACTAGAGTTGTCAACAAGTAAATCATCATCACCTAGCAAATCATCTTCATCACTATTGAAATCAACATACTCAGGGTGTGATACCTTTGGGCCTTTAGCCATGACGCATCTTCCAATTCCTTCATTTGGTGAGTCAAATATGTCATAGGAGTTGGTTGACACAAGTGTTAGACCGGCAACACCTTCATCTTGAGTGTATTCGGAGTCGGAGTGGTAACTTCTTTTGGAGTGATTGTCGGAGTCAGAACCGGATACCCATTCACCAACATGAGCTTGATGTCTTCGTTTTGTATAGCTCCTTGATGACTTGTCCCTCCTTTTCGAATCCTTGCTTCTCCGAGAGGATCTTCGCTCATAACTATCATCTCTACTCCTCCTCTCTCTAGGTGGTGATTCTTCTCTTCCACTTATTCTTTTGGGAGAATCTTCTCTTCTTTTGTAGGGAGCCGTACACTCATTGGAGTAGTGTCTAGGTCTTCCACAATTGTAGCAGTTATGTTCACGACTTGAAGATCTTTTGTCATTGTAGGACCTTGACTTGGAACTTCTTTCCTTGCTTCTACTCTTGTAGAACTTGTTGAAATTCTTCACCATTAGGCTCAATTCTTCATTGAAGGCTTGTTTCTCACTTGATGATGTGGGAGCATCACATGAGGCTTTGTAAGCACCACTTGAATTGTTGTGGAGCTCTTCCTTATCCTTAAATGACATATCATAAGCAAAAATTCTTCCAATGACTTCTGTTGGCTTGAGATCTGTCGGATGTGGGATTCTGGCAAACCCTTAAGGTTCGAACACTGGGGTGCGCGCGAAGTCTCTCCTTCCTACCAATCTACGCCCTAGCTCACTAAGATCTCGCGGACGAACTCGACGAACTCGCAACACAGAAATACACAAGATTTATACTGGTTTGGGCCACCGTAGTGGTGTAATACCCTACTCCAGTGTGGTGGTGGTGGATTGCCTCTAGGGCTGATGATGAACAGTACAAAGGAAGAACAGCCTCCTGAGGTTGAAGTGCTCTTGAGCTCGGTGAGCTTGTGTGTGTGTGGATGGTCTGAATGATCCGTCCTCTGTCCCCCCTACTAAGGTGGTGGCTAGTCCTATTTATATTGGCCCTGGTCCTCTTCCCAAATATCGAGCGGGAAGGGAGCCAACAATGGCGGGCTAATTGGAAGGGGGACAGCTAGTACGAGCTATCTTGACAAAAGTGGTCTTCGCCTACCAAAGGCTCTGGTGGTAACGCTGTCTTGGGCTCCACGATGACCTCCGTCTCGCCGTCCTCCTGGTCTTGGTCTCGTTGCACCAATATAGCAACCTTTGTCTGATGCCTCTGTACTCTTCGCCTGCGCTGGCCTCCTTAGCACCAAAGAGGAAACAAGGACGCTGCACGTGCTGGCGCCCGCCTAGCACCCGCTTGGTGCCGTGCGTCATGGCTCACGTCACGAGGGTCTCGTGAGGTTTGCCCCGCCTTGGTATCTCCGCTCCTCGTGAGCCTGCCTAGCTAGGCTACTCCCGAGGAGGTCTTGCGTCATCCACCTCGCGAGGCTCGGACCCTCGCGAGGGTCTTGGATGCTTTGCTGGTGAAGATGGGCCGTACGGCCTACAGGCTCAGCCACGCCGTGGGCCGCAGGCAGGCAAGTCTGGGGACCCCCGTTCCCAGGACGCCGACAGTAGCCCCCGGGCCCAAGGTGCTCTTGGGCTTGGCTTCACGGCGAAGCCAAGGGAGAAGTACAGAGCACCGCAGGCCCCAAAAGCATGCGGCCTTGGTTGACGCGTGGCGATTGATTGGACGTGGGCGTCTCCGCTTCCCCACGTTGTCTCGACAACTGCTCGACTTGTCAGGTCCCCGCGACATGCAAGGAAAACCATCATTACATGCGATCGTGGGAGACGCCGGTTGGCCTTCCCTTGCTATAAATGGGGAGGGGACGGAGCCCTCGTTGCCCATCTCTTCCTTGCTTGCTTGCTCCTTCCTCCTCGCTCCATCACTTGCAGTGACACCCATGGCACCACGAAGGAAGTTCTCCGCCGCTGAGAAGGGGAAAGCCCCTCGCGAGGGATCCGGCTCCCCGGCGCCCAAGCGCGGCCGCGGCCACGTAAACATGTCGCGACCCCTGCCGTGGCCCATTGTCGAGACAGCGCCACGGCACGCGGAGTGGGTCATCCCATCCATGACGGTCCAGTTGATGAGGGGAGGCGTGCCATGGTGGCACGACCTCCTCGTCCACGCTTCCACATGGCGGAAGTGTCGCCGGAGTTCGTCGTCTGGTCAGAGAACCCGGCCGGCAACTGGCTCCAACTTCCACGCTTCTTCGCCGGTGAACTGTCGGCCTCTGGTTCAAGCGGACTCTAGCTGCAGGCAGATGGCTGTTGGAGCAAGGCCTCTTTGGTTGCGTTCGAGACTTCCACTGTGGGCAACATAGCCCTAGCCCGCGGCTGGCAGACATTCGCTCGCGCGCGCGGCCTGGGTAGGCGGTGCACCATCCACTTCAGGTACGATGGTGGGTCGACCCTTTATGTGAGGGTGTTTGGTGAAGATGGTCGCCGCACCGGGTGCTGCCCCAAGGCGAACGACGGTGAGGAGGTACTCGGCCTCAGGGACGGTCGTGACGAGGGCGAGGGCGAGCCCGCCCTCGCCGGCGATCGTGTCTCGTCCAGCTACGGCGGCTCTTCCTCCAGCTACAGCTCCAGCAATGGCGGATATGCCCAGCCGCCACGCCGCCGCGCACGTCTTGAAGGCAGCGGTGGGTCGTCTCATCGTTGCACCTCCGTGAAGCGTGAGGAAGGATCTGGATAGGCTTGGGGTAGTGCTAGGTGCCTGTCCTTGCGGATTGCTGCAATGCTACTTTTTTTGCTCTTTTCCTGCATCAAGAATGAAACCAGCATGGGCCCAGGGGGCGTGTATCGAACTATGGTTCCTTGGTTATATCAGTATGCATGATGTTCTCGTGCTGTGTCATTATTTTGCGCAAAGATAACTTAACCTGGTATACTCAGGACGTCCTCTTCCTCGCGAAGCGTTTATTTCCTCGCATTCATCTTGCCTCGGTGGCCTGCATTCGCTCAGGAACTGCGAAAAACTTGTTAGGAAGTGTGTTAAAAGATTTGTCGTTCATCCTGGCCCTATCGTGGCGCTTTGTGTCACGGTACCCGAGGGGCACAGACTAGGAGAGGTGCGCCAGCCTTTGGGCTCAAACGAGGGTGGCTCGCGAGAAGGCAGAAAGGAGAAAAATGCTCGCGAGGGCACCTGCCTAGCCCCCTCACGAGGCATGCGAGAGAGAGAACACGAGCAAATTCGAGCAGGAAAAGTGCAGTCAGAGGCGAGGGAATCAAATCAGTAAGGAACGCCAAAGGCAAACTTTGATTGAGGAAAAGCGAGTCAATTACGGAAAGCAAATGAAAAGCCGTGTCCGCACCTAATCTAGTCTTCAAGTCTTCTCACCAGCCGGAGCTAAGTGCTGTCCACTAGGCGTGGGAGGGAGCCCCAGGGCCTGAGGCCGGCGCTCCTGAGACTCTGGGCCGTGTACAACCCCACTCATTATTACGTGAGAGTGTCACAAGCGGCGATTCTTCACAGGCTCTGGGCCTTGCTTCTCAAGCTCTGGGCCTTGCTTCTCAGGCTCTGGGCCTTGCTTCATGGATAGAACTTCCAGAGGTGCTGGATGTTCCAGGCGTTCTGGATAGGTATCCCGTCCTGCGTCTCCAGGCGCGCTGCACCCGGCCTGGAGACATGGACGACCCTGAACGGGCCCTCCCACATGGGCGAGAGCTTGTGCAGCCCTTCCTTGGAGAGGACCCACCTCAGGACGAGGTCGCCCACCTCGAGCGTCATGGAGCGGATGTTGCAGCAGTGGTATCGCCGCAGCGCTTGTTGGCACCTTGTTGCCCTCAACGCGGCTTCGCGATGGCGTTCATCCCCCAGCATGAGATCCATCCCCTGCATGGCGTCCTTCTGCATTTCGATGAATGGTAGGACCCGTGCGGAGCAATGCTTGACCTCGTGAGGGAGGACTACTTCAGCTCCGTAGACGAGGAAGAATGGGGTCTCGCCCGTTCGCTTGGTGGCGGTGGTTCGGATGGACCACAACACGGATTGGAGCTCGTCGTGCCAGCCCCTGCCGCAGGCCTCCAGCTTCTTCTTGAAGGTCCTGGTCTTGAGGCCCCTTAGGACCTCCACGTTAGCGTGCTTGGCCTGACCGTTACTCTTGGGGTGGGCCACTGAAGCATAGCAGATCTGCATTCCAAGGTTAGCACAGTAGGTTTTGAAGAGGTTGCTAGTAAACTGCGAACCGTTATCTATGATGATGCGGTTGGGGACCCCAAAGCGGCTCACGAGGCCCTTGATGAACTTGACAGCAGAGTCGGCTGGAATGGTACGGATGGCTTCCACTCCCGCCAACTTGGTGAACTTGTCGATGGCGATGTAGAGATAGCAGTAGACCCCTGGAGCCCAGGGAAATGGGCCTAGGATGTCCAGCCCCCAGACCGCAAACGGCCATGTGAGCGGGATGGTTTGGAGGCCCTGAGCAGGCTGATGGATTTGCTTGGCATGGAATTGGCAAGCTTCACATGACTTCACCAGCTCGGCCGCGTCGTTGTGCGCTGTAGGCCAATAGAACCCACTGCGGAACACCTTGCCGACGAGGGTCCGTGATGACGAGTGGTGTCCGCAATCACCGCCGTGTATGTTAATCAGCAACTCCCTTCCTTCATCGCTAGAGATGCAGCTCAGCGTGACATTGTTCGGTCATTTCCTGTATAACTCGCCATCTTGGATACAGTATGCCGTGGCCTTCCGGTCCACGTGCTTCGTGTCCTCTTCCTTCTCTGACAGTGTCCCGTGCATTAGGTACTCCTTGAATTCCTTGATCCAGCACTCCTCCTGGGGCTCGAGCGCCAAGATCAGCCGAGCTCCTGAGGTTGGGCCGTAGGCTGGGGCTCCCATGGCTGGGGGCTGCGGGAGTTCCTCCCGAGGCTGAGTCATGCTTGAAAGAGGTGGCGAAGCTGATGGCTAGAAGAGCCGCTCTTCGAAGACACCGGGCTCTTGCGGTTGCCACTTAGATGCTCTCCTAGCGATGTCATCGGCTTCCTTGTTGGTGCCCCGGGGCACGTGCTGCAGCTCCAGGCCTGAGAACTGCTTTTCCATCTTGCGCACCTCCGCGAGGTAGGCCTCCATGTGCTCGTCCTTCGGCTCGTATACCTTGTTGGAAAAGTTGACGAGGAGCTGCTAGTCGCCTTTGACGATGAGGCGCTTCAACCCTAGAGCCGCCGCAGCCCTCAGGCCAGCTATGAGGCCTTCGTATTCTGCGATGTTGTTGGAGACCTTCTCGCCGTGCTAAAAACAGAATTGCACAGCGTAGTAGAGCTTGTCCTCAGTGGGCGAGATGAGCACTGCTCCAGCCCCCGCGCCCTGATGCGTGAAGGCGCCATCGAAATACATGACCCAGCCGTCTGGTGCCTCGCTTCCTGGGGAGGTGGACCGGTCTTCCCCTTCCTCAAGAGCCGGGGCATCTGTCCATTCTGCCACAAAATCGGCGAGTGCGGCTCCCTTGATGACCCTGGTAGTGCTGAACTCCAACTGGAATGCTTGTAACTCGATGTTCCACTCAGCAACCCTTCCGTCTGAGTTAGGGCTCCTAAGCACCCTCTCCAATGGGTAGGCTAAGATGACCTTGATGGGGTGACCCTGGAAGTAGTGCTGCAGCTTGCGTGAGGCCACCAAGAGTGCGAGCAGGAGCTTTTGCAGCATGGGGTAGCGCGCCCTCGCGTCCCACAGTACGGTGCTGACGAAGTACACCGGATGCTCGACGAGGGCCGGCACACTGTCGAGGCTCGGGTCCCATGGAGATTGTGGCATATCCTGAGGTGGTGGGTTTCCTGAGACCTGGCCGTCCTCAGAAGCTTCTGCGATGTTGCCCTGTTGATCTTGGTCTTCCACCGCTGATGGCTTTGCCGCGCCTTCCTGACCCCGCGCTGCATCAGCTCTGGCTTGGCGTGGCACACCCTTGCCTTGGCGCTCCTCCCGAACTGCCACCAGCACCGCGCTGGCGGAGTATGGGGTGGCGGCAAGGTAGAGCAACAGAGGCTCGAGAGGCCGTGGTGCCACCATCACTGGGGGGCTGGTGAGGTATTTCTTGAGGTCTTGCAAGGCCCGGTCAGCTTCCGGGGTCCACTCGAACGGGCCCTTCTTGTTCATTGAGCTTAAAGAAGGGTAAGGTGCGCTCACCTAGCTTGGAGATGAAATGCCCTAATGCGGTCACCCGCCCTGCTAGCTTTTGCATTTCATTGAGGGTCGGCGGTGGGCTCATGTCTTCGATGGCCTTGATCTTCTCCGGGTTCGCCTCGATCCCTCTGTGGGATACGAGGAACCCCAGTAGCTTGTCGGAGGGGACGCCAAACACGCACTTCTCCGGGTTAAGCCTCAAGTTCACTTGGCGCAAGCTCTCGAAGGTCTCCCCTAGGTCTTGAATCAACATCCTCGGTGAAGGAAATATGCCCTAGAGGCAATGATAAAGTTATTATTTATTTCCTTATATCATGATAAATGTTTATTATTCATGCTAGAATTGTATTAACCGGAAACATAATACATGTGTGAATACATAGACAAACATAGTGTCACTAGTATGCCTCTACTTGACTAGCTCGTTAATCAGAGATGGTTGTGTTTCCTAACCATGAACAAAGAGTTGTTATTTGATTAACGGGATCACATCATTAGTTGAATGATCTGATTGACATGACCCATTCCATTAGCTTAGCACCCGATCGTTTAGTATGTTGCTATTGCTTTCTTCATGACTTATACATGTTCCTATGACTATGAGATTATGCAACTCCCGTTTGCCGGAGGAACACTTTGGGTACTACCAAACGTCACAACGTAACTGGGTGATTATAAAGGAGTACTACAGGTGTCTCCAATGGTAGATGTTGGGTTGGCGTATTTCGAGAATAGGATTTGTCACTCCGATTGTCGGAGAGGTATCTCTGGGCCCTCTCGGTAATGCACATCACTTAAGCCTTGCAAGCATTGCAACTAATAAGTTAGTTGCGGGATAATGTATTACAGAACGAGTAAAGAGACTTGCCGGTAATGAGATTGAACTAGGTATTGGATACCGACGATCGAATCTCGGGCAAGTAACATACCGATGACAAAGGGAACAACGTATGTTGTTATGCGGTCTGACCGATAAAGATCTTCGTAGAATATGTAGGAGCCAATATGGGCATCCAGGTCCCGCTATTGGTTATTGACCGGAGACGTGTCTCGGTCATGTCTACATTGTTCTCGAACCGTAGGGTCCGCACGCTTAACGTTACGATGACAGTTATTATGAGTTTATGCATTTTGATGTACCGAAGGTTGTTCGGAGTCCCGGATGTGATCACGGACATGACGAGGAGTCTCGAAATGGTCGAGACGTAAAGATTGATATATTGGAAGCCTATGTTTGGACATCGGAAGTGTTCCGGGTGAAATCGGGATTTTACCGGAATACCGGGAGGGTTACCGGAACCCCCCCGGGAGCTATATGGGCCATAATGGGCCTTAGTGGAAAAGAGAAGGGGCTGCCCTAGATGGGCTGCGCGCCTCCCCCTTTCCCTAGTCCTATTAGGACTAGGAGAGGTGGCCGGCCACCTCCTCCTCTTTTCCCCTCCGAGGAATCCTAGTTGGACTAGGATTGGAGGGGGAATCCTACTCCCAGAGGGAGTAGGACTCTCCTGCGCCCTCCTCCTTGGCCGGCCAGCCCTCCCCCTTGGATCCTTTATATACAGGGGCAGGGGGCACCTCTAGACACACAAGTTGATCATTGAGATCGTTCCTTAGCCGTGTGCGGTGCCCCCTGCCACCATATTCCACCTCGGTCATATCGTTGTAGTGCTTAGGCGAAGCCCTGCGTCGGTAGAACATCAAGATCGTCGCCACGCCGTCGTGCTGACGGAACTCTTCCTCGACGCTTTGCTGGATAGGAGCCCGAGGATCATCATCGAGCTGAACGTGTGCTAAGAACTCGGAGGTGCCGGAGTAACGGTGCTTGGATCGGTCGGATCGGGAAGAAGACGTACAACTACTTCCTCTACGTTGTGTCAACGCTTCCGTTGCGATCTGCAAGGGTACGTAGATCATACTCTCCCCTCGTTGCTATGCATCACCATGATCTTGCGTGTGCGTAGGAATTTTTTTGAAATTACTACGTTCCCCAACAGTAATCGGTCTCACCAAGATTACGTTATGCCCTAACCCTAATGGAATTGGTCCCACCATGTCAGTCCCACCGAAAATCCTAACATTCACATTTTGAACTAAATCGGTCTGACCGAGTTTCTTGGTTCGGTCCCACCGAGTTCGGTGATTTGTGTGTAATAGTTAGATTTTGTGTGGAGGCTATATATAACCCTCCACCCACTCTTCATTTATGGAGAGAGCCATCAGAACATGCCTACACTTCCAACATACATTTTCTGAGAGAGAACCACCTACACTTGTGTTGAGGTCAAGATATTCCATTCCAACCACATAAATCTTGATCTCTAACCTTCCCCAAGTTTCTTTCCACTCAAACCCTCTTTCCACCAAATCCAATCCTATGAGAGAGAGCTGAGTGTTGGGGAGACTATCATTTGAAGCACAAGAGCAAGGAGTTCATCATCAACACACCATCTATTACCTTTTGGAGAGTGGTGTCTCCTAGATTGGCTAGGTGTCACTTGGGAGCCTCCGTCAAGATTGTGGAGTTGAACCAAGGAGTTTGTATGGACAAGGAGATCGCCTACTTCGTGAAGATCTACCCTAGTGAGGCAAGTCCTTTGTGGGTGATGGCCATGGTGGGATAGACAAGGTTGCTTCTTCGTGGACCCTTCATGGGTGGAGCCCTTCGTGGACTCGCGCAACTGTTACCCTTCGTGGGTTGAAGTCTCCATCAACGTGGATGTACGATAGCACCACCTATCGGAACCATGACAAAAATCTCCGTGTCTACATTGTGTTTGCTCCCTCCAAACTCCTCCCTTTACCTTCATATGCAATTATTTACATTCCGCTGCTATACTCTTAGAATTGCATGTGTAGGTTGATTACTTGACTTGTGCTAAGTTGTTAAAATATGCCAAGACTTAAAATTGGGAAAAGGCTAGATTTTTATTTGGTCAAGTAGTCTAATCACCCCCCTCTAGACATACTTTCGATCCTCCAAGTGGTATCAGAGCTTTGGTCTCCATTTGCTTTGATTTCCATAGCTTTTCGTGATCATAGCCTTGGTTTCACAACCTAGGAGAGTATGGCGTCTAGCGAGGGAAATTACCACCGTAGAGGTCCTTACTTTGATGGTACCAATTTTGCTAGTTGTAAGCATAAGATGAAAATGCATATTCTTGGACATAACCCCTCCGTTTGGGCTACTGTGTGTATTGGCTTGGAAGGTGAATTCTTTGATGGGAGAGAACCGAACCGTGAAGCTACCGTGGAAGAGTTGAAGATGTTGCAATACAATGCTCAAGCTTGTGACATTCTCTTCAACGGATTGTGCCCCTAAGAATTCAACAAAATCAGTCGTCTTGAGAATGCAAAGGAAATTTGGGATACTTTGATTGATATGCACAAAGGTACCGACTCCATGAAAGAATCCAAATTGGATTTGCTTCAAAGTCAACTTGAAAAGTTCAAAATTAAGGTTGGTGAAGGTGTCGCTGAAATGTACTCTAGGCTTGCTCTCATCACAAATGAGATAGCCAGCTTAGGAAGTGAAGAGATGACCGGCAAATTCATCATCAAGAAGATCCTAAGAGCCTTGGATGGATATATGATACCGTGTGCACATTGATCCAAATGATGTCCAATTACAAAGATCTTGTCAGCGTCCTGGGAACGGGGGTCCCCAGACTTGCCTGCCTGCGGCCCGCGGCGTGGCTGAGCCTGCAGGCCGTACGACCCATCTTCACCAGCAAAGCATCCAAGACCCTCGCGAGGGTCCAAGCCTCGCAAAGTGGACGACGCAAGACCTCCTCAGGAGTAGCCTAGCTAGGCAGGCTCACAAGGGGCGGAGATACCAAGGCGGGGCAAACCTCACGAGACCCTCATGACGTGAGCCATGACGCACCGCACCAGGCGGGTGCCAGGCGGGCGCCAGCGCGTGCAGCGTCCTTGTTTCCTCTTTGGTGCTAAGGAGGCCAGCGCAGGAGAAGAGTACCGAGGCATCAGGCAAAGGTTGCTATATTGGTGCAACGAGACCAAGACCAGGAGGACGGCGAGACGGATGTCATCGTGGAGCCCAAGACAGCGTCACCACCAGAGCCTTTGGCAGGCGAAGACCACTTTTGTCAGGATAGCTTGTACTAGTTGTCCCCCTTCGAATTAGCCTGCCATTGTTGGCTCCCTTCCCGCTCGATATTTGGGAAGAGGACCAAGGCCAATATAAATAGGACTAGCGACCACCTTAGTAGGGGGGACAGAGGACGGATCATTCAGACCATCCACACACACACAAGCTCACCGAGCTCAAGAGCACCTCAACCTCAGGAGGCTGTTCTTCCCTTGTACTGTTCTTCATCATCCCTAGAGGCAATACACCACCACCACACTGGAGTAGGCTATTACACCAGAACGGTGGCCCGAACCAGTATAAATCTTGTGTCTTTCTGTGTTGCGAGTTCGTCGAGTTCGTCCGCGGGATCTTAGTGATTTAGGGCGTAGATTGGTAGGAAGGAGAGACTTCGCATGCACCCCAGTGTTCGAACCTTAAGGGTTTTCCTGAACCCCACATCCGACATTTGGTGCGCCAGGTAGGGGTGCGCCGTAGCCTCCCTTCCATCAGTTTGTCGCTCCGTCGCTCCGTCGTCTCCATGGCGGATGCTCGCCGTGCTCGAGCTGAGCGTCGGGCTGCTCTGTCTGCCCGCGTCGCTCAGACGGCTCCCGTCGGCGGGCCACGTCGCTGTTCTCCATCCCCCACGCCAACGCTGCCACCGGCCCGGCAGGGAACGAGCAGCAGGCATCTTCGCTGCATCCTTCGGTGCGGCAGGACGGCCGCACCGCCACTCCATCGCTGACTCCTGCCGGTTCTTCGTCTCACGCGCACCACGCTCCCATGGAGGCACGGGCCGTGCTCCTCGCAGCGAACGAGCTCCTGTGCTACCGCCCTATTGACGACCTCTACGAGGAGTGGCTCGAACGCGTCGCCGAGCTCGTCCATGCCGCAGGGGGCTCTGCGGCGCCGTCCCACTCTCTGCCTCCCCCTCAACCAGCCGCGGGCGACGGGGCTCATGGCGTGCCTGGCTGCTCAACCTCCCGGGATCCACGGTGACATCCTGGGGGGAACTCCGCGACCTCTTCACTGTGTACACAGCACTGGCACACCACGCAGTCGCGGCACTGCTGGGTGGATCCCAAGCACCTCCTTCAGATTGCCATGTCAAGCCTTTCTTCCGTCAGATTGGGGCAGCCTGCAAGCGCCCGGGGGCTCCGCCGGGTTGGGCTGCATCGGAGGCCGACCTCACCATCGACTCGGAAGACCACCCTGGCTCCATCGCCGGCTCTGGGATGCTCCCAATGCTCTGCATGCCCACCATCTGCAACGTGGCCGTCACCAAGACCCTCATCGATGGCGGCGCCGGCCTCAACTTGCTCTCCGTGGAAGCCTTCAGCCTTCTTCATGTGCCGCTCGAATGACTCGGCCTCAGCAAGCCCTTCACAGGAGTGGGTGGTGGAGTTGCTCACCCTTTGGGGCAGATCCGCCTCCCTGTCACCTTTGGCACGCGAGACAACTATCGCACCGAGCTGGTGGACTTTGACATCGCCCGCATCGGTCTCCCGTACAATGCCATCCTCGGGTACCCGGCTCTCGCTCAGTTCATGGCGGCGACTCACCCGGCCTACAACCTCATGAAGTTGCCAGGGAGCAAGGGCGTCCTCACCATCAAGGGGGACACTAAGGAGGCCGTGGAGGCGCTCAGGCTCGCCTTCAAGACCGCGGCAGCAGCACAGCCAGTCGTCGTTGGGACACCCGAGGCCAAGGAAACCGCGCCCACCAAGAAGAAGCAGCTATTCACTCAAGACAAGGCGGAGACCAAGCAGGTGACGGTCGATGAGGATGGGTCTTCAAGAGCCACCTTCACCATAGGAACCGGCCTTGACCCGGGACAAGAAGAAGCTTTGGTGAGGTTTTTGCGCGCGAACAAGGAGATATTCGCGTGGGAGCCCAATCAGCTGGTAGGGGTCCCGAGAGAGGTAATCCAGCATCATCTGAGGGTGTGCCCCAACGTACGCCCCGTGAAGCAGCAAGCAAGACGGCAGTCCACAGAGAAGCATGCCTTCATTGTCCAAGAGACAAGCAAGCTGGAGGCGGCAGGTACCATCCGAGAAGTTCGATACCCCGAATGGCTGGCGAACCCCGTCGTATTACCGAAGAAAGGCGGGAAGGAACGGGTGTGTGTCGACTTCACCAACCTTAACAAAGCATGCCCCCGGGATCCGTTCCCGCTTCCACGCATCGACCAAATTATCGACTCCACCGCCGAGTGCGACTTGCTATGTTTCCTGGATGCATTCTCAGGATACCACCAAATCAAGATGGCAGTGGAGGATGTGGAGAAGATAGCCTTCCTGACACCATGCGGGGCGTACTGCTACACCTGCATGCCCTTCGGGCTGCGCAACACGGGAGCAACCTTTGAACGTTTGATGCAAATCGCCTTGGGGCGGCAGCTCGGCAGAAACACAGAGGCCTATGTTGATGACATAGTGGTCAAATCTCGCGAGCCGAGTGTTGGGGAACGTAGTAATTTCAAAAAATTTCCTACGCACACGCAAGATCATGGTGATGCATAGCAACGAGGGGAGAGTATGATCTACGTACCCTTGTAGATCGCAACGGAAGCATTGACACAACGTAGAGGAAGTAGTCGTACGTCTTCTTCCCGATCCGACCGATCCAAGCACCGTTACTCCGGCACCTCCGAGTTCTTAGCACACGTTCAGCTCGATGACGATCCTCGGGCTCCGATCCAGCAAAGCGTCGAGGAAGAGTTCCGTCAGCACGATGGCGTGGTGACGATCTTGATGTTCTACCGACGCAGGGCTTCGCCTAAGCACTACAACGATATGACCGAGGTGGAATATGGTGGCAGGGGGCACCGCACACGGCTAAGGAACGATCTCAATGATCAACTTGTGTGTCTAGAGGTGCCCCCTGCCCCTGTATATAAAGGATCCAAGGGGCAGGGCTGGCCGGCCAACGAGGAGGGTGCAGGAGAGTCCTACTCCCTCTGGGAGTAGGATTCCCCCTCCAATCCTAGTCCAACTAGGATTCCTCGGAGGGGAAAAGAGGAGGAGGTGGCTGGCCACCTCTCCTAGTCCTAATAGGACTAGGGAAAGGGGGAGGCGCGCAGCCCATCTAGGGCAGCCCCTTCTCTTTTCCACTAAGGCCCATTATGGCCCATATAGCTCCCGGGGGGGGTTCCGGTAACCCTCCCGGTATTCCGGTAAAATCCCGATTTCACCTGGAACACTTCCGATGTCCAAACATAGGCTTCCAATATATCAATCTTTACGTCTCGACCATTTCGAGACTCCTCGTCATGTCCTTGATCACATCCGGGACTCCGAACAACCTTCGGTACATCAAAATGCATAAACTCATAATAACTGTCATCGTAACGTTAAGCGTGCGGACCCTACGGTTCGAGAACAATGTAGACATGACCGAGACACGTCTCTGGTCAATAACCAATAGTGGGACCTGGATGCCCATATTGGCTCCTACATATTCTACGAAGATCTTTATCGGTCAGACCGCATAACAACATACGTTGTTCCCTTTGTCATCGGTATGTTACTTGCCCGAGATTCGATCGTCGGTATCCAATACCTAGTTCAATCTCGTTACCGGCAAGTCTCTTTACTCGTTCTGTAATACATTATCCCACAACTAACTTATTAGTTGCAATGCTTGCAAGGCTTAAGTGATGTGCATTACCGAGAGGGCCCAGAGATACCTCTCCGACAATTGGAGTTACAAATCCTATTCTCGAAATACGCCAACCCAACATCTACCATTGGAGACACCTGTAGTACTCCTTTATTACTCCTTTATAATCACCGAGTTACGTTGTGACGTTTGGTAGTACCCAAAGTGTTCCTCCGGCAAACGGGAGTTGCATAATCTCATAGTCATAGGAACATGTATAAGTCATGAAGAAAGCAATAGCAACATACTAAACGATCGGGTGCTAAGCTAATGGAATGGGTCATGTCAATCAGATCATTCAACTAATGATGTGATCCCGTTAATCAAATAACAACTCTTTGTTCATGGTTAGGAAACACAACCATCTTTGATTAACGAGCTAGTCAAGTAGAGGCATACTAGTGACACTATGTTTGTCTATGTATTCACACATGTATTATGTTTCCGGTTAATACAATTCTAGCATGAATAATAAACATTTATCATGATATAAGGAAATAAATAATAACTTTATTATTGCCTCTAGGGCATATTTTCCTTCAGTCTCCCACTTGCACTAGAGTCAATAATCTAGTTCACATCGCCATGTGATTTAACAGCAATAGTTCACATCACCATGTGATTAACACCCATAGTTCACATCGTCATGTGACCAACACTCAAAGGGTTTACTAGAGTCAGTAATCTAGTTCACATATCTATGTGATTAACACCCAAAGAGTACTAAGGTGTGATCATGTTTTGCTTGTGAGATAATTTTAGTCAACGGGTCTGTCACATTCAGATCCGTAAGTATTTTGCAAGTTCTATGTCTACAATGCTCTGCACGGAGCTACTCTAGCTAATTGCTCCCACTTTCAATATGTATCCAGATTGAGACTTAGAATCATCTGGATCAGTGTCAAAAACTTGCATCGACGTAACCTTTACGACGAACCTTTTTGTCACGTCCATAATCGAGAAACATATCCTTATTCACTAAGGATAATTCTGACCGTCCAGTGATCTACTCCTAGATCACTATTGTACTCCCTTGCCAAATCAATGCAGGGTATACAATAGATCTGGTATACAGCATGACATACTTTATAGAACCTATGGCCAAGGCATAGGGAATGACTTTCATTCTCTTTCTATCTTCTGCCGTGGTCGGGCTTTGAGTCTTACTCAACTTCACACCTTGTAATACAGGCAAGAACTCTTTCTTTGACTGCTCCATTTTGAACTATCAAAATCTTGTCAAGGTATGTACTCATTGAAAAAACTTATCAAGCGTCTTGATCTATCTCTATAGATCTTGAAGCTCAATATGTAAGCAGCTTCACCGAAGTCTTTCTTTGAAAAACTCCTTTCAAACACTCCTTTATGCTTTACAGAATAATTCTACATTATTTCCGATCAACAATATGTCATTCACATATACTTATCAGAAATGCTGTAGTGCTCCCACTCACTTTCTGTAAATACAGGCTTCACCGCAAGTCTGTATAAAACTATATGCTTTGATCAACTCATCAAAGCGTATATTCCAACTCCGAGATGCTTGCACCAGTCCACAGATGGATCGCTGGAGCTTGCACATTTTGTTAGCACCTTTCGGATTGACAAAACCTTCTGGTTGCATCATATACAACTCTTCTTTAATAAATCCATTAAGGAATGCAGTTTTGTTTATCCATTTGCCAGATTTCATAAAATGCGGCAATTACTAACATGATTCGGACAGACTCAAGCATAGATACGAGTGAGAACTCTCATCGTAGTCAACACCTTGAACTTGTCGAAAACCTTTTGCGACAATTCTAGCTTTGTAGATAGTAACACTACTATCAGCGTCCGTCTTCCTCTTGAAGATCCATTTATTCTCAATTGCTTGCCGATCATCGGGCAAGTCAACCAAAGTCCAAACTTTGTTCTCATACATGGATCATATCTCAGATTTCATGGCCTCAAACCATTTCGCGGAATCTAGGCTCATCATCGCTTCCTCATAGTTCGTAGGTTCGTCATGGTCAAGTAACATGACCTCCAGAACAGGATTACCGTACCACTCTGGTGTGGATCTCACTCTGGTTTACCTACGAGATTCGGTAGTAACTTGATCTGAAGTTACATGATCATCATCATTAGCTTCCTCACTAATTGGTGTAGTAGTCACAAGAACAGATTTTTGTGATGAACTACTTTCCAATAAGGGAGAAGGTACAATTACCTTATCAAGTTTTCTAACTTTCCTCCCACTCACTTCTTTCGAGAGAAACTCCTTCTCTAGAAAGGATCCATTCTTAGCAACGAATGTCTTGCCTTCGGATCTGTGATAGAAGGTGTACCCAACAGTCTCCTTTGGGTATCCTATGAAGACATATTTCTCCGATTTGGGTTTGAGCTTATCAGGATGAAACTTTTTCACATAAGCATCGCAACCCAAACTTTAAGAAACGACAACTTTGGTTTCTTGCCAAACCATAGTTCACACGGTGTCGTCTCAACGGATTTAGATGGTGCCCTATTTAACGTGAATGCAGCTGTCTCTAATGCATAACCCCAAAACGATAGTGGTAGATCGGTAAGAGACATCATAGATCGCACTATATCTAATAAAGTACGGTTATGACGTTCGGACACACCATTACACTATGGTGTTCCAGGTGGCGTGAGTAGTGAAACTATTTCACATTGTTTTAACTGAAGGCCAAACTCGTAACTCAAATACCTTCCACGATCAGATCGTAGAAACTTTATTTTCTTGTTACGATGATTTTCCACTTCACTCTGAAATTCTTTGAACTTTTCAAATGTTTCAGACTTATGTTTCATCAAGTAGATATACCCATATCTGCTCAAATCATCTCAATCTTGGAACCACTTCCAACACACATCGTCACTTCACCCTTAACTAGTCTCTGTTTATTCTGCAACTCCCGTTTTGAGTTACTAATCTTAGCAACTGAACTAGTATCAAATACTGAGGGTTTGCTATAAACACTAGTAAAGTACACACCAATAACATGTATATCAAATATACTTATGTTCACTTTGCCATCCTTCTTATCCACCAATCACTTGGGGTAGATCCGCTTCCAGTGACCAGTCCCTTTGCAGTAGAAGCACTTAGTCTCAGGCTTAGGACCAGACTTGGGCTTCTTCACTTGAGCAGCAACTTGCTTGTTGTTCTTCTTGAAGTTCCCCTTCTTCCCTCTGCCCTTTTCTTGAAACTAGTGATCTTGTCAACTATCAACACTTGATGTTTTTCTTGATTTCTACCTTCGTTGATTTCAGCATCACGAAGAGCTTGGGAGTTGTTTCCGTTATCCCTTGCATATTATAGTTCATCACGAAGTTCTACTAACTTGGTGATGGTGACTAGAGAATTCTGTCAATCACTATCTTATCTGGAAGATTAACTCCCACTTGATTCAAGCGATTGTAGTACCCAGACAATCTGAGCACATGCTCACTAGTTGAGCGATTCTCCTCCATCTTTTAGCTATAGAACTTGTTGGAGACTTCATATCTCTCAACTCGGGTATTTGCTTGAAATATTAACTTCAACTCCTGGAACATCTCATATGGTCCATGACGTTCAAAACGTCTTTGAAATCCCGATTCTAAGCCGTTAAGCATGGTGCACTAAACTATCAAGTAGTCATCATATTGAGCTAGCCAAACGTTCATAACGTCTGCATCTGCTCCTGCAATAGGTCTGTCACCTAGCGGTGCATCAAAGACATAATTCTTCTGTGCAGCAATGAGGATAAACCTCAGATCACGGATCCAATCCGCATCATTGCTACTAACATCTTTCAACACAATTTTCTCTAGGAACATATCAAAAATAAACACAGGGAAGCAACAACGCGAGCTATTGATCTACAACATAATTTGCAAAATACTACCAGGACTAAGTTCATGATAAATTTAAGTTCAATTTAATCATATTACTTAAGAACTCCCACTTAGATAGACATCCCTCTAATCCTCTAAGTGATTACGTGATCCAAATCAACTAAACCATAACCGATCATCACGTGAGATGGAGTAGTTTTCAATGGTGAACATCGTTATGTTGATCATATCTACTATATGATTCACGCTCGACCTTTCGGTCTTCGTGTTCGGAGGCCATATCTGCATATGCTAGGCTCGTCAAGTTTAACCTGAGTATTCTGCGTGTGCAAAACTGGCTTGCACCCGTTGTAGATGGACGTAGAGCTTATCACACCCGATCATCACGTGGTGTCTGGGCACGACGAACTTTGGCAACGGTGCATACTCAGGGAGAACACTTCTTGATAATTTAGTGAGAGATCATCTTATAATGCTACCGTCAATCAAAGCAAGATAAGATGCATAAAAAAGATAAACATCACATGCAATCAATATAAGTGATATGATATGGCCATCATCATCTTGTGCTTGTGATCTCCATCTCCAAAGCACCGTCATGATCACCATCGTCACCGGCGCGACACCTTGATCTCCATCGTAGCATCATTGTCGTCTCGCCAATCTTATGCTTCCACGACTATCGCTACCGCTTAGTGATAAAGTAAAGCATTACATCGCGATTGCATTGCATACAATAAAGCGACAACCATATGGCTCCTGCCAGTTGCCGATAACTCGGTTACAAAAACATGATCATCTCATACAATAAAATTTAGCATCATGCCTTAACCATATCACATCACAACATGCCCTGCAAAAACAAGTTAGACGTCCTCTACTTTGTTGTTGCAAGTTTTACGTGGCTGCTACGGGCTTAAGCAAGAACTCATCTTACCTACGCATCAAAACCACAACGATAGTTTGTCAAATAGACTCCGTTTTAACATTCTCAAGGACCGGACGTAGCCACACTCGGTTCAACTAAAGTTGGAGAGACAGTCGCCCGCAAGCCATCTATGTGCAAAGCACGTCGAGGGAACCGGTCTCGCGTAAGCGTACGCGTAAGGTTGGTCCGGGTCGTCTCGTCCAACAATACCGCCGAACCAAAGTATGACATGCGGGTAGGCAGTATGACTTGTATCGCCCACAACTCACTTGTGTTCTACTCGTGCAAATAACATCAAACCATAAAACCTAGGCTCGGATGCCACTGTTGGGGAACGTAGTAATTTCAAAAAAATTCCTACGCACACGCAAGATCATGGTGATGCATAGCAACGAGGGGAGAGTATGATCTACGTACCCTTGTAGATCGCAACGGAAGCGTTGACACAACGTAGAGGAAGTAGTCATACGTCTTCTTCCCGATCCGACCGATCCAAGCACCGTTACTCCGGCACCTCCGAGTTCTTAGCACTCGTTCAGCTCGATGACGATCCTCGGGCTCCGATCCAGCAAAGCGTCGAGGAAGAGTTCCGTCAGCACGACGGCGTGGTGACAATCTTGATGTTCTACCGACGCAGGGCTTCGCCTAAGCACTACAACGATATGACCGAGGTGGAATATGGTGGCAGGGGGCACCGCACACGGCTAAGGAACGATCTCAATGATCAACTTGTGTGTCTAGAGGTGCCCCCTGCCCCTGTATATAAAGGATCCAAGGGGCAGGGCTGGCCGGCCAAGGAGGAGGGCGCAGGAGAGTCCTACTCCCTTTGGGAGTAGGATTCCCCCTCCAATCCTAGTCCAACTAGGATTCCTCGGAGGGGAAAAGAGGAGGAGGTGGCCGACCACCTCTCCTAGTCCTAATAGGACTAGGGAAAGGGGGAGACGCGCAGCCCATCTAGGGCAGCCCCTTCTCTTTTCCACTAAGGCCCATTATGGCCCATATAGCTCCCGGGGGGGTTCCGGTAACCCTCCCGGTATTCCGGTAAAATCCCGATTTTCACCCGGAACACTTCCGATATCCAAACATAGGCTTCCAATATATCAATCTTTACGTCTCGACCATTTCGAGACTCCTCGTCATGTCCGTGATCACATCCGGGACTCCGAACAACCTTCGGTACATCAAAATGCATAAACTCACATATAGTCATCGTAACTTAAGCGTGCGGACCCTACGGTCGAGAACAATGTAGACATGACCGAGACACGTCTCCGGTCAATAACCAATAGCGGGACCTGGATGCCCATATTGGCTCCTACATATTCTACGAAGATCTTTATCGGTCAGACCGCATAACAACATACGTTGTTCCCTTTGTCATCGGTATGTTACTTGCCCGAGATTCGATCGTCGGTATCCAATACCTAGTTCAATCTCGTTACCGGCAAGTCTCTTTACTCGTTCTGTAATACATCATCCCGCAACTAACTTATTAGTTGCAATGCTTGCAAGGCTTAAGTGATGTGCATTACCGAGAGGGCCCAGAGATACCTCTCCGACAATCGGAGTGACAAATCCTATTCTCGAAATACGCCAACCCAACATCTACCATTGGAGACACCTGTAGTACTCCTTTATAATCACCCAGTTACGTTGTGACGTTTGGTAGTACCCAAAGTGTTCCTCCGGCAAACGGGAGTTGCATAATCTCATAGTCATAGGAACATGTATAAGTCATGAAGAAAGCAATAGCAACATACTAAACGATCGGGTGCTAAGCTAATGGAATGGGTCATGTCAATCAGATCATTCAACTAATGATGTGATCCCGTTAATCAAATAACAACTCTTTGTTCATGGTTAGGAAACACAACCATCTTTGATTAACGAGCTAGTCAAGTAGAGGCATACTAGTGACACTATGTTTGTCTATGTATTCACACATGTATTATGTTTCTGGTTAATACAATTCTAGCATGAATAATAAACATTTATCATGATATAAGGAAATAAATAATAACTTTATTATTGCCTCTAGGGCATATTTCCTTCAATTACACAAACTCGGTGGGACCGATTTTGGTAATAGGCAAACAGAGAGTTGGTGAGGCAAACTCGGTTGGACCGATTCACTCATCTCGGTTAGACCGAAACGTTATGAAGGGAAACAGAGAGTTTGCATTGCAATCTCGGTGGGACCGATCGCTCATCTCGGTTGGACTGAAACGTTACGAAGGGAAATAGAGAGGTTGCAATCCCATCTCGGTGAGACCGAGATCCCTATCGGTGAGACCGAAAAGACTAGGGTTTGTGGCAGTGCCTATGTCAAGTGAACTCGGTGGCGCCGGGTAGGAAATTTCGGTGGGGCCGAGTTTGACTTTTGGTTTGGGACATATGTGGATATGACAAAGTATTTGAGGGTTTTGGAGCATATCACTAAGCATTTTGAGCAAGTAACTCATTAAGCAACACCTCATCCCCTTTTAATAGTATTGGCTTTTCCTATGGACTCAATGTGATCTTGGATCATGATACATCTCCAACGTATCTATAATTTTAGATTGCTCCATGCTATATTATCTACTGTTTTGGACTATATTGGGCTTTATTTTCCACTTTTATATTATTTTTGGGACTAACCTATTAACCGGAGGCCCAACCCAGAATTGCTATTTTTTGCCTATTTCAGTGTTTCGAAGAAACGAATATCAAACGGAGTCCAAACGGAATAAAATCTTCAGGAACATGATTTTCTCACCGAACGTGATCCAGGAGACTTGGACCCTGCTCCAAGGAACAAAAGAGGCGGTCATGAGGGCGGGGGGCGCCCCCCCTAGGGCACGCCCCCCTGCCTCGTGGGCCCCTCGTTGCTCCTCCAGCTTACTTCTTCCTCCTATATATACACACGTACCCCAAACGATCAGAAGAGGAGCCAAAAACCTAATTCCACCACTGCAACTTTCTGTATCCACGAGATCCCATCTTGGGGCCTGTTTCGGAGCTCCGCCGGAAGAGGGTCGTCATCACGGAGGGCTTCTACGTCATCCTAGCCCCTCTGATGAAGTGTGAGTAGTTTACCTCAGACCTTCGGGTCCATAGTTAGTATCTAGATGGCTTCTTCTCTCTCTTTGAATCTCAATACAAAGTTCTCCCCCTCTCTTGTGGAGATCTATTCGATGCAATCTTCTTTTTGCGGTGTGTTTGTTGAGACCGATGAATTGTGGGTTTATGATCTAGTCTATCTATGAATAATATTTGAATCTTCTCTGAATTCTTTTATGTATGATTGGTTATCTTTGCAAGTCTCTTCGAATTATCCGTTTGGTTTGGCCAACTAGATTGGTAGTTCTTGCGATGCGAGAAGTGCTTAGCTTTGGGTTCGATCTTGCGATGCCCTTACCCAGTGACAGAAGGGGCAGCAAGGCACGTATTGTATCGCTAGCTACATATTACTATAGACAGTTCTGTTTTTGACAGATTCTGTTTTTCGTGTGTTGTTTGCTTATTTTGATGAATCTATGGCTAGTAAAATAGTTTACAATCCATAGAGAAGTTGGAATACAGTAGGTTTAACACCAATATAAATAAATAATGAGTTCATTACAGTACCTTGAAGTGGTCTTTTGTTTTCTTTCGCTAACGGAGCTCACGAGTTTTCTATTTTGAGTTTTGTGTTGTGAAGTTTTCAAGTTTTGGGTGAAATCTTTTGATGGATGATGGAACAAGGAGTGGCAAGAGCCTAAGCTTGGGGATGCCCATGGCACCCCCAAGATAATCCAAGGACACCAAAAAGTCAAAGCCTGGGGATGCCCCGGAAGGCATCCCCTCTTTCGTCCACTTCCATCGGTAATTTACTTGGAGCTATATTTTTATTCACCAACATGATATGTGTTTTGCTTGGAGCGTCTTGTATTATTTGTGTCTTTGTGTCTTAGTATGCCACAATCATCCTTGATGAACACACCTTTTGAGAGAGCCATACATGAATTAAAATTTGATAGAATACTCTATGTGCTTCACTTATATCTTTTGAGCTAAGTAGTTTTGCTCTATGTGCTTCACTTATATCTTTTGAGCTAGATAATTTTGCTCTATGTGCTTCACTTATATGTTTTGAGCGTTATAATTTCGCTCTATGTGCTTCACTTAGATCTTTTAGAGCATGGTGGTGGATTTGTTTTAAATATACTATTGATCTCTCATGCTTCACTTAAATTATTTTGAGAGTCTCTTAATAGCATGGTAATTTGCTTAATAATAATATGCTTGGTATTCAAGATTTGTGAAACTTTCTTTTGAGTGTGTTGAATACTAAGAAAAGATTGAAGCATGATAATTGTTTTGAGATATGGAGGTGATAATATTAAAGTCGTGCTAGTTGAGTAGTTGTGAATTTAAAGAATACTTGTGTTAGAGTTTGTGATTCCCGTAGAATGCACATATGGTGTCATGGTTTTGTCATGGCAGATGTCCTCGTGAAAGGACTTAGTCGTGGAGCCATCGCATGGGTTAGCTTCAAGGGGTTAAAGCGGACACAGGGACACAAGAGAATTTATACTAGTTCGGCCCCTTCGATGAAGGTAAAAGCCTACGTCTAGTTGTGATGGAATTGATGGGGTTTCGATGACTAGGGAGCAAACAAGCTTCGCCTAAGTCTCGAGTTGTTGTTCGTCGTCCTTGAACCGCCGCCGGGTCGTCCCCTTATATACACGGGTGACGCCCGTCGGTTCACAGAGTCCCAATACCGGCTCATAGATGTGTCCAGTTTGGTCTCTACTTATTCCTAACTTACAATACAAGTTACATACCAACACCGGTTTACGGCTACAGGCCTTGAAACGACTATGGGCCTTGAGCCCTCATCTGCCTTCTTGGGCTTTAACATAGTTAACTACTGACGAAGTTAACCCGGCCCAGATAGGCCGGTTTATGCCCTGTAGTGATATCCCCAACATTAGGCCCCAGATTGATTTGAATAGGTTCATGTCAATCCTTAGCAAAAATCTTCATCTTCAACATCTTCCTGTAGTTTGTTGAACCGCCGTGATGTCATCTTCTCTGGTCGTTGTAAACCGGCGTGACGTCACCTGTTATAAAGAACCTTATCCATGATACCTTTTTTTGTTTAATAGGTCTGCGACAATTGAGGCGACAGCTTCATTTCCAAACCCATGGTCCCTTGATTTTTGCGCCTGACACATGTCCCTTGCCTTATAAATAGGACCGAAGGGTCATTTATTTTTCCCCTTCATGCCCTTCTGCTTCGTCTTCCCCGCGTCGTCCAGCTTCGGAGCTCCGCCGCCATCGACGACCTCTGCTCCAACCTTGGCCGCTGCATCACCCTGATTGTACCAGAGCATCACGGCGACCTTCTGTTTCTTCCTTGGCTCCGGTTAGTTCTTCACCTTTTCCTCCGTAGATCCGTTCTAGGGTTTCCAAGTTCTTCAGTGTTCATTGTATGCTTCGTACTCATATGATAGATCTTTAGATGAACCTGTGAAGCTTTGCTCTGTGTAGCGGTAGTTTTTAGCATCCGCCTTCACTTACATGCCTCAAGACCATAGATCTACCTGTATCTCTGCCCATTGATTCGGTACTGTTCTTTTTTGAACCTTGAATATTTTCCTTCTTTTCTGAACTTGCTTCAGATCCATCGCCGTAGAGAAATCTTGTGAAATCTGTTTCTGTACACTTACCCATCCGCAATCTCAACTGTTTCAATGCTTAGATCCGGCAGTTTAACTTTGTAGAAAAATTGCCAAACCGGTATATACCATTAGTCCCCTTGTTGAACCGCCAGATGCTGTTGCTTCATAAAACTCCGGTTTAGATAGAGTTGTCTCCGGTTTAATATTGTACATACCAGTGTACTTTAATCAATGCATTCTTGAACCGGAATCACCTATCTTGTAGATTTCATCATGGCCAAGCAAGTATATGAGTGCAACTTGGTTCCTTCTCGCGTCACAGTGACTCAATTGAACAATTTAGTCCTGATCGGCGCTTTAGGCAGCAAAAACACCATCCATTGGAGGGTCCCTGGCAAAGAATGCCCTCCCACACCTCAAGAAGGAGAGGTCATCGTTTTCGTAGATCACTTAGCCCGGGGCTTTAAGCCGCCCGGTTCTAAATTTTACCGGGACGTTTTAGCCAATTTTCAACTCCGCCCACAAGACACTGGCCCCAACTCTGTTACAAACATGTGTCACTTCCAAGTGCTCTGTGAGGTGTTCTTTCAAGAGGAGCCCACATTTGAGTTGTTCAGAGACTGATTCCATCTAAACCGCCATACTGAGTTTACTGACGGTTCCAATACGGAATTGGGTGGTGTGGCGATTCAGAAAAGGAAAGAGGTCACATACCCTCACGCCAAACTGCACAGCCACCCCAAAGAGTGGAATCAAACATGGTTCTATTGCAAAGACACCTCCCCTGCTGGTGAAAATCCTTTGCCTGGCTTTCATCCGGAGCGGCTTAGCAATACACACCCCTTTCCGCAAAGGTTGACTGCCAAGGAGAGAAGCAAATACGCTCCTCAACTGTCCAAGCTCACAGCCTTCATGGCCAATGGTTTAACAGGAGTCGATCTCGCTCGCTGTTGGATATCGTGGAGCATACTGCCCCTTAGTCAGCGCTCCGGTTTGATGTGTGAGTATATTGGCAGTGTTGATGACCCACTGCGTCATGCTAACATCCAGCTCACCGACGAAGAAATCACAGAGGCTGTGAATAAAATGCTGAATGAACCAGAACACGTCTGTGCTCGAACAGGCCTGCTTCCCTTCTGTGCCACCAACAAACCGCCAGCTGTAAGAGTTTGATTTTTCTTTTTACTGAACCTGTTATTGATATATCTGGTCATTGTTTAATATCAATGTCTGTTTAAACAGGGTAATGATCCGTTTTGGAGCAAGAAACTTCCACAGGAGAAGCCAGAAAAAACAGACAAACCGGAACGACCAACCCGGCCAAAGACTAAAGTCGTGAAACGGCCAGCTCATAAGAAGAAAACCACTGCATCTTCTGATCCAGCCCCTGATGATGATGTGGGTAATCCGGACCTTGAGGTAGAGCTTGACTCACTTGGATTATTTTTCATGCGCCTTATTGATGATGATATTTGTCAGGATGATGCCGAAGCCAGCCATGCTGATGCTGCAGAGGTAATTATTCTCTGTTCTGATTCAGACCCTTTGCCTTCACTAAAAATCCGTCAGGTAAACCAGAAGGTTAAATTTTCTCATCCTCTTGCTTACTTGGATCCCAAATTTCTTATGAAGACCCAACAGCACGAAGCTCGCCGCACAACCCGGCACAGCGGCCAGGTAGTTACCTCCGCCGGTTTACCGAACAGTCCGGTTCGGAAACGCCATTCAGAGGTCTCTAATTTGCTTGTCAGTGCTTGTCCTAAAGCGCGCTGTTTTCGTCAACCTCTTAATCCATCTGACTCCGATTATCAGGTTACTTCACACTCATCCTCTGGCGAGTCATCGGCTACTCAGCTGCCACCGCTCAAAACGGTGCTTGGGTAAGCTATACTTATCACAATATTTCCGGTACATCACCTTGGAACATATGCTGTATTTGACTTTGTTATTCCTTTCAGGGCCAAGCCTAGGCCGAGCAAGAAGGCTCGCCTGGATAAAGCATCCAAGGAGGACGCCGTCCCTGAACCAGGTAAAACACCATATCTTGAAGCGGCTATTCCTGAAGATATACCCAATGATCCACCACAGCAAGATGACGATTTTATTGCTAAAGAAAGGCCTATTGATACCTCAAGTCCTGTCAACCAGCCCACAAGCCCCATCCGGTTTGGAAGATCCACCAGTCCATCCCAGCTTGCTGAAAAACCGACTGCGCCAGTGCAAACCGGTGATGCTAAGGATGATGAAGTTGTAATTACTGGCATTGGCCGTACAGAGCCCAGCAACCCTGTTGTTTTATCCAAGCATACCGCCAAAGAAGAATTTGCTGCCATGGGCAAAGGCAAGTGGAATGTTGACTTGGCGACCTATGCTGCTCTGAATGCCCAAGATCTTCATTCTGGCTACCTGAACCGGCTGTATACCAGCCGTGATTATGAAGCTGGTCTGGTGAATATGATGAAAGAGAAATTTGAGGTAACTTTCATGTACTTTTTCCTGTTTGGATATTTCAATCTTGTTAACTCTCCTAGCCCCCAAGGGCCGGTTTAGAATCTTCATCCAAACCGGGACTTGCTAATATAAATCCCAATGCTTCGGAATTCGCTGATGTAGCCCCCAAGGGCCGGTTCAACTTAGTGTAGTTAAACCGCGACTTTAAGTAATTGAGATCGCAGCATCAGAATTTATTCGAGCAAATTGCCATTATCCCCCAAGTGCCAAGTTGAATACTTATATTGATCTTGGGACTTTATAATCAAGTGAAATATGAAGATCAAATAGGCATTAGCCCCCAAGCGCCAAGTGCATAACTTGTTATGTGGTTGGTGCTTCAATTCTTGCACTGCTTGCTGAATCATATAACTGTCTGTATGCAGGCTGAGCTGAAGACAAAAGAAAACCAAGTCGCCGATCTCCAAGAAAATCTGAAGTCCCAACAAGCTGAAACCTCCAAAGCAAAAGAGGAATTAACCAGCGCTTTAAGCGCCATGGAACAGCTTAAGGAGGGCTTCAAGAAAGAGCAGGCGGATTGGGCCACTGAAAAATCCGCTTTAACCAAACGAGCAGAAGATGCCGAGGCTGCACTGAAACCGGTGGTGGACGAACTGACCAGCATAAAGTGGCATGTGCATGACATGACCGTTGCTATCTTTGGTAAGCTGGTTTGATTTCTGGATTGATTCGGCCATCTTATAGAGCTGCCAGTTTGTTAACCCTTTGTAATATTTCAGGGACACGCATTGGTCACTTGGGGTCAAATGTGCGGAAGAAATTGAAAGCCGCCTACACATTGATCGAACAACTGTACACTGGTGCACAGCGGATCACCTGTACTGCATCCCACAACAATCTGGCGCCCACTTTGATACAGGACACTCTGAAGGGACTGTCGATGCTTCCTGCCCGGGTTGAAGAGCTAAAGAAATCTGCTGCTCGAACCGGTGCGATCAATGCCTTAATCCGAGAAAAAGCTTGGGTGCCGGATTTTGATCCTGTTGAAGCGGCTCAGGGCTATCCCAGCTTGAAGGAAGACGGGTCAGAGTTTAGTGAAGCGGATCTGCGAGCAATAAACCGGGAGGTGCGTCCGCTAGCTTGTCAATTGGTTGAAGAAGCAGACTTGTCTCATTATCAAGCCCAATATGACAACCAAAACAAGCGAGTAGCTGCACCAATTCCTGAAGCAGAAAATCTTATCCCTCCAATCCGTAAGCATACTTATGCTCCCGATATTGAACTGTCGTTGCTGATCCATGATGAAGCTGTCTTTCGAGCATTAATGGGAATCGACTGGACAACTGTTGATTTCCAGCCGCTGGGTAGAGAAGCTGAAGTTGAAGCGGCGCGGGATGACCCACAACCATCGGGCCAGGCTGGTGACCAAGCTTGAAACGGAAGCCGGTTTAAACTGCTTCTCCTTTGCAAAAAAAAACAATGATCTTATTTTGGGCACCGTTTTGCCTTGTAATAGGCTAGCCGATATTCTTGATTTTGATATGCCTTCGTGCATAATTACTACAACTTGTTCTTCCTTTAGGTGATGAACTTTCCAAAGTATTTTCTGCCATCGTTGGGCATGAAGTTGGCTTGGTCAATCTTGAAGCGGAGGTTTATAAACCCACACTGTTGGAGGACATAGTAGCTCCTGTATATATATAATGCCGGTTTACCATGTAAACCATGCCGGGTTATAACAAAACACCGTGTTACTCTGTAATAGGATGTTAATAAAAAATCAAACCGGGCAAATAGTCTCCGGATAAAAAATGGACTGTGTTCCGTCAATTGACAGTTTGAACCGGCTTCAAACTTTGTCGGTTTAAAAAACGCAACAAAAAGAAAGAAATATCTATCAAAGAAAAATGTGAAGCAAAGGCAATGATAAAACTATTTGCAAAAAGAGGCTTTATTTGAGCCGATCAGATGGCGTTACCATGGTCGGACACGACCAAGCTCCCGATAGGTGTAGCTGTGGTTCAAGTCAGCCAGGTCCCCAAATGAAACCGTGGCATTTATGCCGATCAAGAGGCGTGGCAATGGTTCGGGTTCGACCAAGCCCCCAAGTGATTCTGTGGCCTTAGGCCGATCAAGAGGCGTGACTGGTTCAGACGTGACCAAGTCCCCAAGTGCTCTGGTGGATCTCGCCTATCAATAGGTGTTGCATTGGTTCGGACACGACCAAGCCCTCAAGTGATATAACATGATGCTTTCAAAAGCTAACTCAAGGGGTAAACCGGAGGCCGCTTTAGAACAACTCTGTGTAACCACACATGATGTAAAAGAATAGATACCCCACTTTAGCTGAGCTTCCAGTTTATTATATTTAATCATATATATACATCGTCGTAATATGTACATAAGTAGAGCCAATGGCTCAGGTATAGTAAGGCCGAAGATGAGCTATGTTCCACGGCCTGTTGGTCTCCTCCTCTGATGTACATGAGTCTTTATGCTCTCGAATATCGATCAGATAGTATGACCCGTTGTGCAGATTCTTGCTGACCATGAAAGGTGTTGGGGAACATAGCAGAAATTCAAAATTTTCTATGCATCACCAGGATCAATCTGTGGAGTAATCTAGCAACGAGGGAAGGAGAGTGCATCTACATACCCTTGTAGATCGCTAAGTGGAAGCATTCAAGTGAACGGGGTTGATGGAGTCATACTCGTCGTGATCCAAATCACTGATGATCCTAGTGCCGAACGGACGGCACCTCCGTGTTCAACACACGTACAGCCCGGTGACGTCTCCTACGCCTTGATCCAGCAAGGGGAGAAGGAGAGGTTGGGGAAGACTCCATCCAGCAGCAGCACGACGGCGTGGTGGTGGTGGAGGAGTGTGGTACTCCAACAGGGCTTCGCCAAGCACGGCAAGAGACGAGGAGGGAGAGGGGTAGGGCTGCGCCAAGAAGGAGATTGAATCGTGTCCATGGCAGCCCAAAACCTCAAGTATATATAGGGGGAGGGGAGGGGCTGCGCCCCCACCTAGGTTTCCACCCCTAGGGGTGGCGGCCAGCCCTAGATCCCATCTAGGGGGGTGGCCAAGGGGGGAGAGAGGGGGCGCACCACTAGGTGGGCCTTAGGCCCATCTGAGCCTAGGGTTTGCCCCCTTCCACTCTCCCTTGCGCCTTGGGCCTTGGTGGGGGCGCACCAGCCCACCTGGGGCTGGTCCCCTCCCACACTTGGCCCATGAAGCCCTACGGGGCTGGTGGCCCCATTTGGTGGACCACCGGGACCCTCCCGGTGGTCCCGGTACATTCCGATAAAACCCGAAACTTTTCCGGTGACCAAAACAGGACTTCCCATATATAAATCTTTACCTCCGGGCCATTCCGGAACTCCTCGTGGCGTCCGGGATCTCATCTGGGACTCCGAACAACATTCGGTAACCACGTATATCTATTCCCTATAACCCTAGCGTCATCGAACCTTAAATGTGTAGACCCTACGGGTTCGGGAACCATGCAGACATGACCGAGACGTTCTCCGGTCAATAACCAACAGCGGGATCTAGATACCCATGTTGGCTCCCACATGCTCCACGATGATCTTATCAGATGAACCACGATGTCAAGGACTTAATCAATCCCGTATACAATTCCCTTTGTCTATCGGTACGATACTTGCCCGAGATTCGATCGTCGGTATCCCGATACCTTGTTCAATCTCGTTACCGGCAAGTCTCTTTACTCGTTCCGTAACACATCATCCCGTGATCAACTCCTTGATCACATTGTGCACATTATGATGATGTCCTACCGAGTGGGCCCAGAGATACCTCTCCGTTTACACGGAGTGACAAATCCCAGTCTCGATTCATGCCAACCCAACAGACACTTTCGAAGATACCTGTAGTGTACCTTTATAGCCACCCAGTTACGTTGTGACGTTTGGCACACCCAAAGCACTCCTACGGTATCCGGGAGTTGCACAATCTCATGGTCTAAGGAAATGATACTTGACATTAGAAAAGCTTTAGCATACAAACTACATGATCTTGTGCTAGGCTTAGGATTGGGTCTTGTCCATCACATCATTCTCCTAATGATGTGATCCCGTTATCAACGACATCCAATGTCCATGGTCAGGAAACCATAACCATCTATTGATCAACGAGCTAATCAACTAGAGGCTTACTAGGGACATGGTGTTGTCTATGTATCCACACATGTACCTGAGTTTCCTATCAATACAATTCTAGCATGAATAATAAACGATTATCATGAACAAGGAAATATAATAATAACCAATTTATTATTGCCTCTAGGGCATATTTCCAACAGTCTCCCACTTGCACTAGAGTCAATAATCCAGTTCACATCGATATGTGATTAACACTCAAGGTCACATCCCCATGTGACTAACACCCAAAGAGTTCTGGGTTTGATCATGTTATGCTTGTGAGAGAGGTTTCAGTCAACGGGTCTGCAGCATTCAGATCCGTATGTACTTCGCAAATTTCTATGTCATCTTGCAGATGCAACTACTACACTACATTTGGTGCCATTTCAAATAACTGTTCTACTTGGAGCTATTCTAAATTGTTGCTCCATTATACGTATCTAGTATCTCTACTCAGAGCTATCCGGATAGGTGTTAAGCTTGCATCGACGTAACTCTTTACATCGAACTCTTTATCACCTCCATAACCGAGAAACATATCCTTATTCCTCTAAGGATAATTTAGACCGCTATCTGGTGATCTACTCCTAGATTACCTTTGTACCCTCTTGCCAGATATGTGGCAAGGCACACATCAGGTGCGGTACTCAGCATGGCATACCGTATAGAGCCTATGACAAAAGCATAGGGGACGACCTTCGTCCTTCCTCTTTCTTCTGCCGTGGTCGAGCTTTAAGTCTTAACTTCATACCTTACAACTCAGGCAAGAACTCCTTCTTTGACTGATCCGTCTTGAACACCTTCAAGATCATGTCAAGGTATGTGCTCATTTGAAAGTACCATTAAGCGTTTTGATCTATCCTTATAGATCTTGATGCTCAATGTTCAAGTAGCTTAATCCAGGCTTTCCATTGAAAAACACTTTCCAAATAACCCTATATGCTTTCCAGAAATTCTACGTCATTTCTGATCAACAATATGTCAACAACATATATTCATCAGAAATACTATAGTGCTCCCACTCACTTCTTTGGAAATACAAGTTTCTCATAAACTTTGTATACACCCAAAATCTTTCATCATCTCATCAAAGCATACATTCCAACTCCGAGATGCTTACTCCAGTCCTTAGAAGGATTGCTGGAGCTTTGCATACTTATTAGCATCTTTCAGGATTGACAAAACCTTCCGATTGTATCACATACAACCTTTCCTCAAAAAATCGTCGAGGAAACAATGTTTTTGACATCCTATCTGCAAGATTTCATAAATAATGCAGTAATCACTAATATAATTCCAACAGACTCTTAGCATCGCTACGAGTGATAAAGTCTCATCGTAGTCAACTCCTTGAACTTGTCGGAAAACATCTTAACGACAAGTCGAGCTTTCTTAATGGTGATACTTACCATCATTGTCCATCTTCCTTAAAAATCCATATGTACCTAACAGCCTTACGACCATCAAGTAGTTCTTCCAAAGTCTACACTTTGTTTTCATATATGGATCCTCTCTCGGATTATATGGCCTCGAGCCATTTTGGAATCCAAGCCCACCATCGCTTCTCCATAGCTCGTAGGTTCATTGTTGTCTAGCAACATGACTTCCAAGATAGGATTACATACCACTCTGAAGTAGTACGCATCCTTGTCATCCCACGAGGTTTGGTAGTGACTTGATCTGAAGTTTCATGATCACTATCATAAGCTTCCACTTCAATTGGTGTAGGTGCCACAGGAACAACTCCCTATGCCCTGCCACACACTAGTTGAAGAGACGGTTCAATAACCTCATCAAGTCTCCACCATCCTCCCACTCAATTCTTTCGAGAGAAACTTTTCCTCGAGAAAGGACCCGATTTCAGAAACAATCCGTATTGCTTTCGGATCTGAGATAGGAGGTATACCCAACTGTTTTGGGTGTCCTATGAAGATGCATTTATCCGCTTTGGGTTCGAGCTTATTAGCCTAAAACTTTTTCACATAAGCGTTGCAGCCCCAAACTTTTAAGAAATGACAACTTAGGTTTCTCTAAACCATAGTTCATATGGTGTCATCTCATCGGAATTACATGGTGCCCTATTTAAAGTGAATGTGGTTGTCTCTAATGCCTAACCCATAAACTATCATGGTAATTCGATAAGAGACATCATGGTATGCATCATATCCAATAGGGTGCAGTTATGATGTCCGGACACACCATCACACTATGGTGTTCCAGGCTGTATTAGTTGTGAAACAATTTCCACAATGTCTTAATTCTGTGCCAAACTCATAATTCAGATATTCATCTCTACGATCATATCATAGACATTTTATCCTCTTGTCACGACGATGTTCAACTTCACTCTGAAATTACTTGAACCTTTCAATAATTCAGACTTATGTTTCATCAAGTAAATATACTCAGTATCTACTCAAATCATCTGTGAAGTAAGAACATAACGATATCCACTACATGCCTCAGCACTCATTGGACTGCGCACATCAAGATGTATTACTTCCAACAAGTTGCTTTCTTGTTCCATCTTACTGAAAATGAGGCTTTTCAGTCATCTTGCCCATGTGGTATGATTTGCATGTCTCAAGTGATTCGAAATCAAGTGAGTCCAAACGATCCATCTTTATAGAGTTTCTTCATGCATCTCTACCAACAAACATGGTTCGCATGTCTCAATCCTTTCAAAATGACTGAGTCCAAAGATCCATCAACATGGAGCTTCTTCATGCGTTTTATACCAATATGACTCAAATTGCAGTGCCACATTTGTGTGGTACTATCATTACTATCTTATACCTTTGGCATGAAAATGTGTATCACTACGATCGGGATGGTATTATTCAAATAAACAGAGTAACCATTATTCTCCTTAAATGAATAACCGTATCGCGATAGACATAATCCAATCATGTCTATGCTCAACGCAAACACCAAATAACAATTATTTAGGTTTTAATACCAATCTCGATGGTAGAGGGAGCGTACGATATTTGATCAACCTTGGAAATACTTCCAACACATATCGTCATCTCACCTTTTAGCTAGTCTCCGTTTATTCCGTAGCCTTTTGTTTTGAGTTACTAACACTTAGAAACCGAACCGGTATCTAATACCCTGGTGCTACTAGGAGTACTAGTAAAGTACACATTATAATGCATATCCAATATACTTCTGTCGACCTTGCCAGCCTTCTCATCTACCAAGTATCTAGGGTAATTCTGCTCCAGTGGTTGTTCCCCTTATTACAGAAGCACTTAGTCTCGGGTTTGGGTTCAACCTTGGGTTTCTTCACTAGAGCAGCAGCTGATTTGCCATTTCACGAAGTATCCCTTCTTGCCCTTGCCCTTCTTGAAACTAGTGGTTTCACCAACCATCAACAATTGATGCTCCTTCTTGATTTCTACTTTTGTGGTGTCAAACATCGCGAATATCTCAAGGATCATCATATATGTCCCTGATATATTATAGTTCATCACGAAGCTCTAGCAGCTTGGTGGTAATGACTTCGGAGAAACATCACTATCTCATCTGGAAGATCAACTCCCACTCAATTCAAATGATTGTTGTACTCAGACAATCTGAGCACAAGCTCAACAATTGAGCTTTTCTCCCTTAGTTTGCAGGCTAAGAAAATCGTCGGAGGTCTTATACCTCTTGACGTGGGCACGAGCCTGAAATCCCAATTTCAGCCCTCGAAACATCACATATGTTTCGCGACGTTTCAAAACGTCTTCGGTACCTCAACTCTAAACCGTTTAACTGAACTATCACGTAGTTATCAAAATGTGTATGTCAGATGTTCGCAACATCCACAGATGACATTCGAGGCTCAACACACTGAGAGGTGCATTAAGGACATAAGCCTTCTATGAAGCAATGAGGACAATCCTCAGTTTACGGACCTAGTCCACATAATTGCTACTATCATCTTTCAACTAAATTTTCTCTAGGAACATATCTAAACAGCAGAACTGAAGCGCGAGCTATGACATAATTTGTGAAGACCTTTTGACTATGTTCAGGATAATTAAGTTCATCTTATGAACTCCCACTCAGATAGACATCCCTCTAGTCATCTAAGTGATTACATGATCCGAGTCAACTAGGCCGTGTCCGATCATCACGTGAGACGGACTAGTCATCATCGGTGAACATCTTCATGTTGATCGTATCTACCATACGACTCATGCTCGACCTTTCGGTCTCTTGTGTTCCGAGGCCATGTTTGTACATGCTAGGCTCGTCAAGTCAACCCAAGTGTTTCGCGTGTGTAAATCTGTCTTACACCCGTTGTATGTGAACGTTAGAATCTATCACACCCGATCATCACGTGGTGCTTCGAAATGACGAACTTTCGCAACGGTGCACAGTTAGGGGGAACACTTTCTTGAAATTTTAATGAGGGATCATCTTATTTACTACCTCGTTCTAAGTAAACAAGATGCAAAAACATGATGCAATCAAATAATAGTGACATGATATGGCCAATATCATATAGCTCCTTTGATCTCCATCTTGGGGCTCCATGATCATCTTGTCACCGGCATGACACCATGATCTCCATCATCATGATCTCCATCATCGTGTCTCCATGAAGTTGCTCGCCAACTATTACTTCTACTACTATGGCTAACACGTTTAGCAATAAAGTAAAGTAATTTACATGGCGTTTCTCAATGACACGCAGGTCATACAAAAAATAAAGACAACTCCTATGGCTCCTGCCGGTTGTCATACTCATCGACATGCAAGTCGTGATTCCTATTACAAGAACATGATCTCATACATCACATATATATCATTCATCACATCCTTTGGCCATATCACATCACAAAACAGTTGCTGCAAAAACAAGTTAGACGTCCTCTAATTGTTGTTGCAAGTTTTTATGTGGCTGCTATAGGTTTCTAGCAAGAACGTTTCTTACCTACGCGAAAACCACAACGTGATATGCCAATTTCTATTTACCCTTCATAAGGACCCTTTTCATCGAATCCAATCCGACTAAAGTGGGAGAGACAGACACCCGCTAGCCACCTTATGCAACTAGTGCATTTCAGTCGGTGGAACCAGTCTCACGTAAGAGTACGTGTAAGGTCGGTCCGGGCCGCTTCATCCCACGATGCCGCCGAATCAAGATAAGACTAGTAACGGCAAGATAATTGACAATATCGACACCCACAACTACTTTGTGTTCTACTCGTGCATAGTAACTACGCATAGACCTAGCTCATGATGCCACTGTTGGGGAACATAGCAGAAATTCAAAATTTTCTACGCATCACCAAGATCAATCTATGGAGTAATCTAGCAACGAGGGAAGGAGAGTGCATCTACATACCCTTGTAGATCGCTAAGCGGAAGCGTTCAAGTGAACGGGGTTGATGGAGTCGTACTCGTCGTGATCCAAATCACCGATGATCCTAGTGCCGAACGGATGGCACCTCCGTGTTCAACACACGTACAGCCCGGTGACGTCTCCTACGCCTTGATCCAGCAAGGGGAGAAGGAGAGGTTGGGGAAGACTCCATCCAGCAGCAGAACGATGGCGTGGTGGTGGTGGAGGAGTGTGGTACTCCAGCAGGGCTTCGCCAAGCACCGCAAGAGACGAGGAGGGAGAGGGGTAGGGCTGCGCCAAGAAGGAGATTGAATCGTGTCTATGGCAGCCCAAAACCTCAAGTATATATAGGGGGAGGGGAGGGGCTGCGCCCCCACCTAGGTTTCCACCCCTAGGGATGGCGGCCAGCCCTAGATCCCATCTAGGGGGGCGGCCAAGGGGGGAGAGAGGGGGGCACACCACTAGGTGGGCCTTAGGCCCATCTGAGCCTAGGGTTTGCCCCCTTCCACTCTCCCTTGCGCCTTGGGCCTTGGTGGGGGGCGCACCAGCCCACCTGGGGCTGGTCCCCTCCCACACTTGGCCCATGCAGCCCTCCGGGGCTGGTGGACCACCGGGACCCTCCCGGTGGTCCCGGTACATTACCGATAAAACCCGAAACTTTTCTGGTGACCAAAACAGGACTTCCCATATATAAATCTTTACCTCCGGACCATTCCGGAGCTCCTCGTGACGTCCGGGATCTCATCTGGGACTCCGAACAACATTCGGTAACCACGTATATCTATTCCCTATAACCCTAGCGTCATCGAACCTTAAGTGTGTAGACCCTACGGGTTCGGGAACCATGCAGACATGACCGAGACGTTCTCCGGTAAATAACCAACATCGGGATTTGGATACCCATGTTGGCTCCCACATGCTCCACGATGATCTTATCGGATGAACCACGATGCAAGGACTTAATCAATCCCGTATACAATTCCCTTTGTCTATCGGTACGATACTTGCCCGAGATTCGATCGTCGGTATCCCGATACCTTGTTCAATCTCGTTACCGTCAAGTCTCTTTACTCGTTCCGTAACAAATCATCCCGTGATAAACTCCTTGATCACATTGTGCACATTATGATGATGTCCTACCGAGTGGGCCCAGAGATACCTCTCCGTTTACACGGAGTGACAAATCCCAGTCTCGATTCCTGCCAACCCAACAGACACTTTCGGAGATACCTGTAGTGTACCTTTATAATCACCCAGTTACGTTGTGACGTTTGGCACACCCAAAGCACTCCTACGGTATCCGGGAGTTGCACAATCTCATGGTCTAAGGAAATGATACTTGACATTAGAAAAGCTTTATCATACGAACTACATGATCTTGTGCTAGGCTTAGGATTGGGTCTTGTCCATCACATCATTCTCCTAATGATGTGATCCCGTTATCAACGACATCCAATGTCCATGGTCAGGAAACCATAACCATCTATTGATCAACGAGCTAATCAACTAGAAGCTTACTAGGGACATGGTGTTGTCTATGTATCCACACATGTATCTGAGTTTCCTATCAATACAATTCTAGCATGGATAATAAACGATTGTCATGAACAAGGAAATATAATAATAACCAATTTATTATTGACTCTAGGGAATATTTCCAACAAAAGGTCCCTCCCAAGGTGGGGATAGCTTATGCATATTAGTCTGATCTTGGATGAGCCGAAGCACCAAATCTCCTTCCTGAAAGGTTCTGGTTCTGACTCGGCGACTGTGATAACGACGAAGATCTTGTTGGTAAATCGCCGAGCGGGCGGCTGCTATGTCACGTTCTTCATCCAACAGGTCCAAAGCGTCTTGCCGTGCTATCTCGTTGTCTGCTTCAACATAAGCCGCCACACGAGGTGAGTCATGACGGATATCACTGGGGAGAACCGCCTCCGCTCCGTAGACCATGAAAAACGGTGTATATCCTGTTGATCTGTTGGGTGTAGTATTGATGCTCCATAACACAGATGGTAACTCTTCTACCCAACAACCCGGTGTTCTCTGCAAAGGAATCATAAGTCGGGGCTTGATGCCTCTCAAGATCTCTTGATTAGCCCTTTCTGCTTGACCATTGGACTGTGGGTGTGCCACTGATGAAACGTCAAGCCGGATGTGCTCCTGTTCGCAGAACTCCTTCATGGCACCCTTAGACAAATTGGTACCATAATCTATGATGATACTGTGTGGAAAGCCAAGCCGGAAAATCATTTTTTTGATGAACTGAACTGCCGTGGCCGCGTCACACTTGCTAACAGGTTCTGCCTCCACCCACTTTGTAAACTTGTCAACCGCCACCAGGAGGTGGGTCTTCTTATCTTTGGACCTTTTGAAAGGCCCAACCATATCCAGCCCCCAAGTCGCAAACGGCCAAGTAATTGGAATCCTTCTCCATTCTTGAGCCGGCACATGAGCACGTCTTGAAAACTTTTGGCAACCGTCACATCGTCTGACCAGATCCTCCGCATCAGCATGAGCAGTTAACCAATAGAAACCATGGCGGAACGCTTTAGCCACCAAAGATTTTGAACCGGCGTGGTGACCACAATCTACTTCGTGGATCTCACGCAAAATTTCACAGCCTTCTTCAGGAGACACACAGCATTGAAACGCCCCTGATACACTGCAATGATGCAACTCGCCATTGACAATAGTCATGGACTTGGACCGTCGGATTATCTGTCGGGCCAGAGTCTCATCCTCTGGTAACTCGCCCCGGTTCATGTACGCCAGGTAAGGAAGCGTCCAATCTGGAATGACATGAAGAGCTGCCACCAATTGAGCCTTCGGATCATGAATAGCCAAATCCGCTTCACTAGGGAGCTTGACCGACGGGTTGTGCAGCACATCCAGAAAAACATTGGGCGGGACCGGTTTGCGCTGAGAGCCCAGACGGCTTAAAGCGTCCGCCGCTTCATTCTTCCGTCGGTCCACGTGGTCCACCTGATAGCCTTTAAAGTGACCTGCAACAATATCCACCTCATGAAGATATGCTGCCATGAGTGGGTCCTTGGAATCCCAAGTGCCAGATACTTGTTGAGCCACGTGGTCCGAGTCACCAAAGCACTTAACTCGACTTAGATTCATCTCCTTAGCCATCCGGAGACCATGGAGCAAGGCTTCATACTCAGCTGCATTGTTAGTACAAGTGAACATTAAGCGGAGAACGTAACAAAACTTATCACCTTGTGGGGAAGTTAATACGACTCCAGCCCCCGAGCCTTCCAATTGCCTGGATCCGTCAAAATGGATGGTCCAATATGTGTGATCCGGCTTTTCTTCATGTGCTTGCAGTTCCATCCAATCATTGATGAAATCAACAAGTGCTTGAGACTTAACCACCGTCTGAGGCACATACTTCAACCCGTGCGGCCCAAGCTCTATAGCCCACTTGGCAATCCGGCCAGTCGCTTCCCAGTTCTGGATGATATCCCCCAAGGGAGCAGAACTGACCACCGTAATGGGGTGCCCTTGGAAATATTGCTTAAGCTTCCGGCTTGCCATAAAAACTCCGTATACCAGCTTCTTCCAATGCGAATACCTTTGCTTGGACTCAATGAGCACCTCGCTGATATAATAGGCCGGACGTTGAACCGGATGCTCCTTACCTGCCTCTTTTCGCTCCACCACAATAGCCACACTGACCGCACCAGCAACATATAGCAGCAACGGCTCCTTGTCAATGGGAGCGGCGAGCACAGGCGGATTGGCCAATTGCCGCTTTAAGTCCTCAAATGCTTTATCAGCAGCAGAACTCCAGACGAATTGATCCGTCTTCTTCAACATCTGATACAAAGGGATTGCCTTCTCACCAAGGCGGCTGATAAACAGGCTTAACGCGGCAATCCGGCCTGCCAGGCGTTGAACATCATTGATACACTTCGGTTTAGCCAGGGAGGTGATGGCTGTGATCTTCTCCGGATTAGCCTCGATTCCCCTATTAGACACCAGAAAACCCAATAACTTGCCTGCCGGTACACCAAAGACACACTTGGCTGGATTAAGCATCATCTTGTACGTCCTCAGGTTATCAAAGGTTTCCTTCAAGTCATCAACCAGAGTCTCCTTCTCCCTTGATTTAACCATGATATCATCCACGTAAGCATGTACATTACGGTGTACACACCGTTGATAAGTTGCCTGGGCACTCTTGAGCCCAAAGGGCATAGACACATAGCAGAAGGCTCCAAAGGGAGTTATGAATGCCATCTTCTCCTGGTCCTTAATTGCCATTTTGATCTGATGATAGCCAGAATATGCATCCAAAAAACTCAAACGCTCACAACCCGTCGTAGCATCAATAATTTGATCAATACGGGGGAGGGTAAAAGGATCTGCTGGACAAGCCTTATTAAGATCCGTGTAATCCACACACATGCGCCAGGTGCCGTTTTTCGTAAGGACCAACACCGGACTGGCAAGCCACTCAGGGTGGAAAACTTCAATAATAAAGTCAGCTGCTAAGAGCCTGGCTACCTCTTCTCTAATTGCCTTGCATCTTTCTTCGTTAAACCAGCGGAGGAACTGTTTCACCGGTTTGTATTTAGGATCCACATTAAGGGTGTGCTCAGCGAGTTGCCTCGGTACACCTGGCATGTCAGAGGGCTTCCATGCAAAAATGTCCCGATTCTCACGGATGAACTCGATGAGCGCGCTTTCCTATTTCGGATCCAAGTTGGCACTGATGCTGAACTGCTTGGACGAATCGCCAGGCACGAAGTCAACAAGCTTAGTTTCAGCTGTCGATTTGAACTTCAGGGCCGGATCATGCTCCGTAGTTGGCTTCTTTAATGGAGTCATGTCCGCCGGATCAACATTGTCCTTATAATACTTCAGCTCCTCGGTGGCACAAACCGACTCTGCATAGGCCGCATCTCCTTCCTCGCACTCCAAAGCAATTTTACGGCTTCCATGAACCGTTATTGTCCCCTTGTGACCCGGCATCTTGAGCTGCAAATATAC